>NC_079906.1:14691544-14695802 GCF_024868665.1 Triplophysa rosa | reverse complement strand
CCATTGTAACTGACAGGCCACGTGTATGTGTTATCAAGGAGGCTTATTTTTGTATCAAAACATGCATTTTACGTTTAAAGATCATGCTATGTCATGAAACACAGTGTGCTTAATCACATACTGGAAGATGAGATGAAACAAAGGTCACTGAGGGTCACAGTAAGTCACACTTTGTCATTTTAAACAATGCCGCCGAAACAATTATGAGGCTTCCGCCGAATAATGGATATGATACACTGAAAATTCCCCGCTACCCATTTATTTGCATGCCACGTGTAGTGGATATTTTGGATGTCAACTTTAGGCCCAAATATGCATACTGTGACTAATGCACACAGTATGTCGTGCAACACAGTGTACCTAATCACATACTGGAAGATCAATGCAAATAAACAACATTTGGATTCATTTTTAGTCATTTTATGCATTGCCGTTGAAACAGCTATTTGGCCTCCACTGAACAGACTACACAGCAACTAGGAAGTTCCCTCCTTCCATTGTAACTGACAGGCCACCTGTATGTGTTATCTCGGAGGCTTAGTTTTGTATCAAAACATGCATTTTACGTTTAAAAATCATGCTATGTTGTTCAACACAATGTGCTTAATCACATACTGGTAGATGAGATGAAACAAAGGTCACTGAGGGTCATAGTGAGTCACACTTTGTCATTTTAAACAATGCCGCCGAAACACTTATGAGGCCTCCACCGTATAATGTATATGATACACTGAAAAGTCCACACTACCCATTGATTTGCCAGCCATGTGTAGTGGTTATTGTGGATGCTTATTTTCAGGTCAAAATGTGCATTTTATTTTTAACGATCAGGACACACCTCTTAGCACGGTGGGCACCGTGGCCCGGGACCACCGGCGGGGGATCCGGGGGGCGTGCCTATGCGATCCGCGGGGTCGCCTCGGCCCGGGATCGAGTTTCTGGAAAAATAGTGGTTTAGTGGACGAAAAGTGGTTTGGTGGTAGTGGGCGGGGCCTCGGGGCGTGTCCCCCCGCTCGGGGGGACCAATCCGCAATGTAGTGGATCAGTGGACAAATAGTGGTTTCGTGGTTACGGGGGCTGCCGGGGGTCTCCGGCTGGACGCACCGTTCATTTAGAGGACATGAGGGAGGAACAGTGGAAAAGTAGGAGACCCAGCACCATCTACTTGGCTGGGGGCGGGCTAAGCTGCGCGTGGACGCTGTGGCGCCGTCCCCTGGATCGTGGCCGAACTGCGCTTTCGGGCCTCGACTTTGGGGTTGCAGCCGCGCGGACCCCCGGGGGTCCCGGCGCCCGGTGACACCGCACTTTGTCCCGGGACGCCAGGGCGCTCGGGTCGACCGTAGGTCGGACCCTCGAAAAATCCGGAACCATGAACCCATGACCCGGCGCCATCTATTAGCGGATTCGCGCACCCCCCGACCGAGTTGACGCACTACCTAGAGAAATTCAGCGAACGAAAGTTCCCATGCAAAGCACGAGGAGGCTCCAGCATGTGCAAAGCAATGTCAGACCTGAGAGGATCGGGCGGCTCTGCAATGGCAGTCCTTCGACTTTCGGAATGACTTGTGACTGCAGCCATTCAATGTCACACACAGGCCATTTAGAAATAACGTCCGCCCAGGGGCGCAATTCCCAGGGGGTGCTCACTTTTTGGCACTTACCTCTTCGATTTATTGCTTGATCATAAACCGCAAGGTCTTCTTTATCTACATTAGCAAAAACTATATTAATTACACTAATTTCATTAATGATCGGCATGTTGAGAGCATTTCACAACAAACCATGTTTTAAACGGGAAGATGATTTAAAGGTTGGTTCTGGTATAAACGGCATGGAAAGGCTGCTTGTTAGCAACTTTGTCAGGTCTTTGCTCGTGATAAGTCCATTTCAATTGTTACACTATGTGTGCTGTTTGTATGTCAGCGTTTTACTTTCAAATATCAGAATCAGAATCAGAAAGAGCTTTATTGCCAAGTATGTTTGCACATACAAGGAATTTGTTTTGGTGACAGGAGCATCCAGAACACAGAAACAGCAACAACAGTACACAGAGACCATAACACAATAGAATACAGTACACAATGATTTAAATAAGGGCCTATGGGTATAAAAAATTAAGAAATACAATACAATAAACATAAGATAAAGATATAAGAGTGTAAAGCTATGTATGTATGTAAATATGTACAAGTAAAAAATAAGAATAGACTATTGTAGTACAAGGTATGTGCTATATACAGCAGAATGAATGAAATATAATTTACAGAAAAAGTTGTATAAAAATAGATAGTGTATTATCTGGAGGATATAATTAATATTGCACTTAATTATTATTGCACAGAGTTATTAATTGCACGGTGTGTAAAAACATTTAACTGTTCAAGAGGTAGATGGCCTGAGGGAAGAAGCTGTTTTTGTGTCTGGTTGTTTTGGTGCTCAGTGCTCTGTAGCGCCGACCAGACGGCAGCATTGTGAAGAGATGATGGCTTGGATGTGAGAGGTCCAGGGTGATTTTCTGAGCCCTTTTCCTCACTCTGGATGTATAGAGTTCTTGGAGGGTGGGCAGGGGAGCACCAATGATCTTCTCAGCAGTCCGAACCGTCCTCTGTAGTCTTCTGATGTCTGACTTTGTGGCTGAGCCAAACCAGACAGTGATGGATGTGCAGAGGACAGACTCTATGACAGCTGAGTAAAACTGTTTTAATAGAGTTTGTGGTAGGTTGAACTTCTTCAGCTGATGTAAGAAGTACAACCTTTGCTGGGCTTTTTTAGCAATGGAGCCAATGTGATTGTCCCACTTCAGGTTCTGAGAGATGGTGGTGCCCAGGAACCTGAATGACTCCACTGCTGCCACAGTGCTGTTCATGATGGTGAGAGGGGGGAGTGCAGGGGGGTTTCTCCTGAAGTCCACAATCGTCTCCACTGTTTTAAGCGTGTTCAGCTCCAAGTTGTTATGACTGCACCAGACAGCCAGCTGCTCAACCTCCTGTCTGTACGCAGACTCATCACCATCCTGGATGAGGCCAATGAGTGTGGTGTCGTCTGCGAACTTCAGAAGTCTGACAGAAGGGTCCTGGGCAGTGCAGTCATTTGTGTACAGGGAGAAGAGCAGTGGGGAGAGAACGCACCCCTGGGGGGCGCCAGTGCTGATTGTGCGGGTGCTGGATGTGAGTTTCCCCATTCTCACTAACTGCTGCCTGTCTGTCAGAAAGCTGGTGATCCACTGACAGATAGAGCCAGGAACAGATAGCTGGGTTAACTTTGTCTGGAGCAGTGATGGGATGATGGTGTTGAAAGCAGAGCTGAAGTCCACAAACAGGATCCTCACATAGGTCCCTGGTCTATCCAGATGTTTCAGGACAAAATGCAGCCCCATGTTAACTGCATCCTCAACTAGACCTGTTTGCTCTGTAGGCAAACTGCAGGGGGTCCAGTAAGGGTTCTGTGATGTCCTTCAGATAAGCCAGTACCAGTCTCTCGAATGACTTCATGACCACAGATGTGAGAGCGACGGGTCTGTAGTCATTCAGTCCTGTGATTTTGGGTTTCTTTGGGATGGGGATTATGGTGGAGCGCTTGAAACAGGAAGGAACTGTGCACAGCTCCAGTGATCTGTTGAAGATCTGTGAGAAGATGAAGGCCAGTTGAATAGCACAGCTTTTAAGACAGGCTGGGGAGATACCATCTGGGCCTGGTGCTTTTCTTGTCTTTTGTTTCCTAAAGACTCGGCACACATCCTCTTCACTGATCTGAAGTGCAGGAGGTGGGGTGACTGAAGGTGATAGGTGTTGTGTAGAGAGAATGTCAGAGTTGGTGTGAGGTGTAAAGTTAGCATTTTCAAATCTGCAGTAAAAGTCATTCAGATCATTGACCAGGTGTTGATTGCCTGCAAAATTGGGGGATGGTGGCTTGTAGTTGGTGATGTCTTTAAGGCCTTTCCACACAGACGCAGGGTCGTTGGCTGAAAACGGTTTTCCAACTTTTTAGAGTAGTAAATATGAAAATAGATCACTTTTCTTGGAACATTAATTGAACACCCCTGGTTTAGGGTAAGGTTAGGGGTATATGTGAGGTCTTGATTTTCCCCATGAGCTACCCCCTTTAACATGTTTAATAAAACAAGTTAATCATACAGCCATTTACACCAAGTCCTGCTCCTTATGCAAGACGGGCTAGTGCTTAGCTGCGGCGTGGCAGATAGTGTGCTTTCACACCTCATATGAACGTCATGAAACAGATTTAATGAAAAGTTGTGTTT
>NC_079906.1:14659291-14688226 GCF_024868665.1 Triplophysa rosa | reverse complement strand
CCACCACACTTATAGCTAGCCCCCATATAGTGGGTGAGTGGACACCTCTTGGGGCGCCCAAGAGCCATGGAGACCCTGGTGAGACCCCTACCCCCCCCCCACCACGGTCCACGAAACCGTTTGTGGTCCACGCCAGCCTTTTCCCATTCAGGTAAGCCTCCGCAGAGGTAATCCAACCTTCTAAATAGCCGCTTTCACAGCTAAATGGCTGGTCATTCCGGGTGGGGTAGCTTACTGCTGGGGAGTCGAGTCCTTGCTTTCCACTATTCGTCCCCGCTGGCCATTGAACGCGTGGAGTGTACCAGGACCACGCCCCCAGACACGCCCACTACCACGAAACCACTATCTGTCCAATGATCATCTACTTCACTCATTGGGCCTCAGATCAAAGGGGGTGGAACCCCAGGCCCTGCCCACTACCACGAAACCATTTTTTCTCCACTAGCACATTACTTTTCACGAAAGCCACCCTGGGGGTCCTACGACTTCGCGGACCCGTCTGGGCGGGGGTCCGGATTCCGACAGACCCGCCCCCAGACCCCTCGCCCTGGCGGTCCGGGAAAACGGATGCCAGACCCACGGGCGCATCAGGGCCGGGTCGGGCTACTCGGGGCGGTTCGCCGGTAAGCACCCTAGAGTCTCGTGGAGGTCCGCGGTCGTTTGGCCATTTTAGCCCACCATGCGGTCAAAAAACGTAACACCTGGAATGTGTTCCGCCCCATTCATTAAACTGTACAGCAGATGTCCAGAAAACGAGGTTCGAGAGGTCGGAAGATTTCGAGACTTCGGTCAATCCACCCTCACGGGCCACCGAGTCGGGATCTGAAGTTTGGGGGGCCTGGCTTATTTCTAAGGGTCTTTAACTAGGATGAGTGTACCGCAAATGTCTTGCTTTTTTCTAAGTGTCTCCCATTGAAACTAATAGGCAGAGAGATTGACATATGATTGGGAATATAAAAAACTTTTTTGGGCTCCAGGCCTTAGCCCTTTCGGTAAGTCGCCCGTGGGGGCGTGTTGCAAACTCCCGTGCAATGTGGGGTCCCTCGGGCCCCAGGGGTCTCGCGGCTTTAGGTTCTCGTGTAGTTTAAATGAGTGGGTTTGCAACCGTCTGCGTTTAATGTTAATCTCGTCCACCTTCCGTTCGCCCCTGAAGGGTCGCATGGTCTCGAGATTTTAGATTCCGACTCGCTAGTGCCCCCTCGAACACGTCTCTGAAGAGCTAAGCCCCACGAACTCGTTCGGTGAGTCAAAGGTCAAAAAAGCAACAAAAGCGTGTCTGTATTTTACAAGGAATATTTTTGTTTATTTTTTAAACCACTTCCTGTACGCCTACGGTTTCGGCCCTTTAATATGTCACAGCAGAGGACCCCACGTGTCAGCATTCGACGCCCTGAGTTCGCACCTCCCTCGGGGCCCCCGATACGGGCACCATACCTGGAACCATTTTTTCCGCCCCATTCATTAAACTCTACAGCGGATGTCCAGAAAACGAGGTTCGAGAGGTCAGGGGATCTCGAGGCTTCGGTCACACGACCGTCGCGGGCCACCGAGTCGGGACGTGAAGTTTGGGCGTCCTAGCTTCTTTCTAAGGGTATTTCATTTGGATGAGTATTCAGCAAAAATCCGGCCTTTTGTCCCAATGTCTCCCATTGAAACGAATGGCCAGGAAGAGTGACATGATTGGGAATATAAAAACGTTTTCGTGCTCCAGGCCTTAGCCCTTTCGGTATGTCGCCCGTGGGGGCGTGACGCAAACGCCCGTGCAATGTGGGGTCCCTCAGGCCCCCAGGGGTCTCGCGGCTTGAGGTCCTCATGTGCAACTCTGCAACCACTGAACAGACTACACAGCAACCAGGAAGTTCCCTCTTACCATTGTAACTGACAGGCCACGTGTATGTGTTATCAAGGAGGCTTATTTTTGTATCAAAACATGCATTTTACGTTTAAAGATCATGCTATGTTGTTCAACACAGTGTGCTTAATCACATACTGGTAGATGAGATAAAACAAAGGTCACTGAGGGTCACAGTTAGTCACAATTTGTCATTTTAAACAATGGCGCCGAAACACTTATGAGGCCTCCGCCGACTAATGCATATGATACACTGAAAAGTCCCCGCTACCCATTTATTTGCATGCCACGTGTAGTGGTTATTTTGGATGTCAACTTTAGGCCCAAATATGAATACTGTGACTAATGCACACAGTATGTCGTGCAACACAGTGTACCTAATCACATACTGGAAGATCAATGCAAATAAACAACATTTGGATTCATTTTTAGTCATGTTATGCATTGCCGTTGAAACAGCTATTTGGCCTCCACTGAACAGACTACACAGCAACCAGGAAGGTCCCTCCTTCCATTGTAACTGACAGGCCACGTGTATGTGTTATCTCGGAGGCTTATTTTTGTATCAAAACATGCATTTTATGTTTAAAGATCATGCTATGTTGTTCAACACAATGTGCTTAATCACATACTGGAAGATGAGATGAAACAAAGGTCACTGAGGGTCACAGTTAGTCACAATTTGTCATTTTAAACAATGCCGCAGAAACACTTACGAGGCCTCCGCCGAATAATGGATATGATACACTGAAAAGTCCCCGCTACCCATTGATTCGCAAGCCAAGTGTAGTGGTTATTGCGGATGCTTATTTTCAGGTCAAAATGTGCATTTTATTTTTAACGATCACGACACACCTCTTAGCACGGTGGGCTCGATGAAATATCCGAAGATCAATTTAAACGGGCAACGTTTTTAAAAAACACGGGACCACCGGCCCCGGACCGCCGGCGGGGGATCCGGGGGGCGCGCCTATGCGATCCGCGGGGTCGCCTCGGCCCGGGATCGAGTTTCTGGAAAAATAGTGGTTTAGTGGACGAAAAGTGGTTTGGTGGTAGTGTGCGGGGCTTGGGGTCGTGTCCCCCCGCTTGGGGGGACCAATCCGCAATGTAGTGGATCAGTGGACAAACAGTGGTTTGGTGGTCACGGGGGCTGCCGGGGGTCTCCGGCTGGACGCACCGTTCATTTAGAGGACATGAGGGAGGAACAGTGGAAAAGTAGGAGACCCGTCACCATCTACTTGGCTGGACGCGGGCTAAGCTGCGCGTTGACGCTGTGGCGCCGTCCCCTGGATCGTGGCCGAACTGCGCTTTCGGGCCTCGACTTTGGGGTCGCAGCCGCGCTGACCCCCGGGGGTCCCACACTTTGTCCCGTTGCACCAGGGCGCTCGGGTCGACCATAGGTCGGACCCCCGAAAAATCCGAAACCCTGAACCCATGACCCGGCGCCATCTATTAGCAGATTCGCGCACCCCCCGACCGAGTTGACGCACTACCTAGAGAAATTCAGCGAACGAAAGTTCCCATGCAAAGCACGAGGAGACTCCAGCATGTGCAAAGCAATGTCATACCTGAGAGGATCGGGCGGCTCTGCAACGGCAGTCCTTCGACTTTCGGAATGACTTGTGACTGCAGCCATTCAATGTCACACACAGGCCATTTAGAAATAACGTCCGCCCAGGGGCGCAATTCCTAGGGGGTGCTCACTTTTTGGCACTTACCTCTTTGATTTATTGCTTGATTATAAACTGCAATGTCTTCTTTATCTACATTTAGCAAAAATTATTTTAATTACACTAATTTCATTAAAGATCGGCATGTTGAGAGCATTTCACAACAAACCATGTTTTAAACGGGAAGATGATTTCTTTTCTGGTATAAATGGCATGGAAAGGCTGCTTGTTAGCAACTTTGTCAGGTCTTTGCTCGTGATAAGTCCATTTCAATTGTTACACTATGTGTGCTGTTTGTATGTTCAGTCGTTTTTACTTTCAAATATCAGAATCAGAATCAGAAAGAGCTTTATTGCCAAGTATGTTTGCACATACAAGGAATTTGTTTTGGTGACAGGAGCATCCAGAACACAGAAACAGCAACGACAGTACACAGAGACCATAACACAATAGAATACAGTACACAATGATTTAAATAAGGGCCTATGGGTATAAAAAATTAAGAAATACAATACAATAAACATAAGATAAAGATAGAAAGAGTGTAAAGCTATGTGTGTATGAAAATATGTACAAGTAAAAAATAAGAATAGACTATTGTAGTACAAGGTATGTGCTATATACAGCAGAATGAATGATATATAATTTACAGAAAAAGTTGTATAAAAAATAATGTATTATCTGGAGGATATAATTAATATTGCACTTAATTATTATTGCACAAAGTTATTAATTGCACGGTGTGTAAAAACATTTAACTGTTCAAGAGGTAGATGGCCTGAGGGAAGAAGCTGTTTTTGTGTCTGGTTGTTTTGGTGCTCAGTGCTCTGTAGCGCCGACCAGACGGCAGCATTGTGAAGAGATGATGGCTTGGATGTGAGAGGTCCAGGGTGATTTTCTGAGCCCTTTTCCTCACTCTGGATGTATACAGTTCTTGGAGGGTGGGCAGGGGAGCACCAATGATCTTCTCAGCAGTCCGAACCGTCCTCTGTAGTCTTCTGATGTCTGACTTCATGGCTGAGCCAAACCAGACAGTGATGGATGTGCAGAGGACAGACTCTATGACAGCTGAGTAAAACTGTTTTAATAGAGTTTGTGGTAGGTTGAACTTCTTCAGCTGATGTAAGAAGTACAACCTTTGCTGGGCTTTTTTAGCAATGGAGCCAATGTGATTGTCCCACTTCAGGTTCTGAGAGATGGTGGTGCCCAGGAACCTGAATGACTCCACTGCTGCCACAGTGCTGTTCATGATGGTGAGAGGGGGGAGTGCAGGGGGGTTTCTCCTGAAGTCCACAATCGTCTCCACTGTTTTAAGCGTATTCAGCTCCAAGTTGTTATGACTGCACCAGACAGCCAGCTGCTCAGCCTCCTGTCTGTACGCAGACTCATCACCATCCTGGATGAGGCCAATGAGTGTGGTGTCGTCTGCGAACTTCAGAAGTCTGACAGAAGGGTCCTGGGCAGTGCAGTCATTTGTGTACAGGGAGAAGAGCAGTGGGGAGAGAACGCACCCCTGGGGGGCGCCAGTGCTGATTGTGCGGGTGCTGGATGTGAGTTTCCCCATTCTCACTAACTGCTGCCTGTCTGTCAGAAAGCTGGTGATCCACTGACAGATAGAGCCAGGAACAGATAGCTGGGTTAACTTTGTCTGGAGCAGTGATGGGATGATGGTGTTGAAAGCAGAGCTGAAGTCCACAAACAGGATCCTCACATAGGTCCCTGGTCTATCCAGATGTTTCAGGACAAAATGCAGCCCCATGTTACCTGCATCCTCAACAGACCTGTTTGCTCTGTAGACAAACTGCAGGGGGTCCAGTAAGGGTTCTGTGATGTCCTTCAGATAAGCCAGTACCAGTCTCTCGAATGACTTCATGACCACAGCTGTGAGAGCGACGGGTCTGTCGTCATTCAGTCCTGTGATTTTGGGTTTCTTTGGGGTGGGGATTATGGTGGAGCGCTTGAAACAGGAAGGAACTGTGCACAGCTCCAGTGATCTGTTGAAGATCTGTGAGAAGATGAAGGCCAGTTGAATAGCACAGCTTTTAAGACAGGCTGGGGAGATACCATCTGGGCCTGGTGCTTTTCTTGTCTTTTGTTTCCTAAAGACTCGGCACACATCCTCTTCACTGATCTGAAGTGCAGGAGGTGGGGTGACTGAAGGTGATAGGTGTTGTGTAGAGAGAATGTCAGAGTTGGTGTGAGGTGTAAAGACAGCATTTTCAAATCTGCAGTAAAAGTCATTCAGATCATTGACTAGGTGTTGATTGCCTGCAAAATTGGGGGATGGTGGCTTGTAGTTGGTGATGTCTTTAAGGCCTTTCCACACAGACGCAGGGTCGTTGGCTGAAAACCGGTTTTCCAACTTTTTAGAGTAGTAAATATGAAAATAGACCACTTTTCTTGGAACATTAATTGAACACCCCTGGTTTAGGGTAAGGTTAGGGGTATATGTGAGGTCTTGATTTTCCCCATGAGCTACCGCCCTTTAACATGTTTAATACAGCAAGTTAATCATACAGCCATTTACACCAAGTCCTGCCCCTGATGCAAGACGGGCTAGCGCTTAGCTGCGGTGTGGCAGATGCGCATAGTGTGCTTTCACACCTCATATGAACGTCATGAAACAGATTTAATGAAAAGTTGTGTATTTGTTGTTGTTACCTTTACTTTCATAAAACATTGCATATTGAAAAGTTAGGATTATTTGTAACTGAAATTAAAATGGTCAGACCCCTGCGTCCAACGGACGCTGCCAAAGAGTTTTAACGTTCAGCGATTTCCTCTCTTTTCTATTATTGTATCACATCATGGTCACGAGCAGGAATGTCCGTTCCTAGAACAGCCTGTTTATATGAGCAGTTCCCATCCAACACAAACGTTTGGCAGTAACCAAATGGATAGCGTCCTCGACACATCAATAAAAAGCCTAGTCTCTTCACTTTTGACAATTGGTGTCCAGTGCTCCATGCCGCGGCACGCCTTGTTGACACAGTTAGGCAGCGCGTCAGTCTCATAATCTGAAGGTCGTGAGTTCGAGCCCCACACGGGCAGCCTGGTGGGATTCTTTTGAACTGGTTTCAGATCCCGCTGAGGCCCATTTGCTTGCCGTCATTGTTCATGTACCTTCCGACAGGCTGCCTTGAATAAGGCTACACATCGAACCAGGCACCCCCGTCTCCTGCGGAGGAACCGGTTACACACATGTGCTCCCTGGTGGTCTAGTGGCTAGGATTTGGTGCTCTCACCGCCGCGTCCCGGGTTCGATTCCCGGTAAGGGAATGTGGTTTTGGACGCCCTATGGCGCATTTTCACCAGTACTTATAAACAATGGTCATTTAAAAGGGGTTAAAAAGATGCTTCCTTCGAGCCGGATTCGAACCAGCGACCTAAGGATGACCAGTGAGACGCCTACAGAACTACCCTCTACGAACTGAGCAATCGAAGGCATGGGTAACAGTTGCCGACTGAGTTATTTTTGTCCCAGGTCAGCTGACGTCCCATGGCACGAAAAGGAGCACAGGTGCAACGAGCCAGACAGGAGTCGAACCTGGAATCTTCTGATCCGTAGTCAGTCGCGTTATCCATTGCGCCACTGGCTCGCACTGACTCCCTGACCCCCTGACCTCCTGACGGGGCAGGCAGAACGCACGCTGCCGCCTGACGGACCACAACTTCTCCTGATTAACATGCCCTTCAGCGGATTACTAGCAACTTCAAGGCAGCTGTGATTGGTGCTAGACTCTGCTGGACACTGGCTCTCCAGGAACTGGGTTTGACACCTCTGCCAGAAACTCAGCAAACGACAGTTCCCTTTCTGTCGGTCTCTCGACGTTGTGTCGAACCGACAGAATGGGGTTTGTCTTGAGAACCTATCATCTTCTGAGTATTTAGAAATGGCCAATGAAAATTGGCGAATGAAATTTGAATGCCGGGCTCCTTCCCGGATGTCCGGGTATAAGAGGGAAGCCGGCGTGCTCATTCATTCACCTTTTGTTCTTCAGAGCCTACGCATCTGATGAGCTTCTCTACGATCTGGTGATCATTCTTTCTGCTGGAATCTACGACGTGGACAGCGGACGGTCCCTTCCTGCAGTGACTCTCCCCTGGGCGTCTCGGCAGTTCCGGAGGTGTTCGAGCAATTTCCTTTTCTAAAAGAGCAAATTTCTCCAGCGTGGCTTGTCCCGCTGTTCTCTGGGTGCAACACACTCATCGAGGAGGGGGACGGACACAATGCCTGCTTCCATACGCTGGGGCAGACGTTGTGGATACGTCCTGCCCGCACTGCGGGCGGTGACGATTCAGACGTTGCGTCACAGGTGGCTGTGTTCCCACGGGACTCAGCCACCACCTCGTTTGCTCCCCGTTCCGTGGCGGCAGGACTACGGCCCTGCCGTCCGCTATGGCAAGCAGCGAGGGTGAGATGAGGATTACTGTGAGCGATAATCCGCCAGCCACGGCTCACGGACCGTTCACACCTCGTTTCGCTTGTCTGACCGTTCCCCCAAAAAGACGGTCCGCCGTCTTATTCCTCAATCACGTATTCGGACACGATGCGTGATGATGAGATTCTCTTGGGTGTAACACTCATCGAGGAGGGACGACCAATGCGTGATGCGTGATGATGAGAGGTCTCTTGCAGCATCGGGGGGTGACGTACTGCCATCCGACTCCGACGATTCTTCGGGCTCCCTCCCTCGGGGGGTCGAGCCCAGGAAAAAGCGGATGTCGAGATGTCGGCCATGCTTTCCCGGGCCGCCGTGAGTGTTGGGTTGCAGTGCCCGCACTGCCTCTCCCGGCGTTCGCGGCTGGCTACATGGCGCCTCGGGTTTGAGCGGGCTCCAAGCCTGCGCCGCCCCCAGTGCCGTGTTTACCGAAGTGCATGAGGAACTTTGTAAGACCTGGAACCCCCTTCCGCACGTTTCACGTCAAACAAAGTTCTGTCACCCTCTCTTCCCTCGAGGTTGAGACAGCTGGAGGATGCGTCGGTGTCCCCCAGGTGGAGTTGCCGCCGCGGTGCACTCGTGCCCGTAGGTGGCGGCCACCTGGGGGGCTCGACCTAGACTCCCGTCCAAAGCATGTGGGGTCTCGCATCTCTGGTGTCGAGAGCTTACATTGCGGCGACCAAGCTGCCTCCTCTCTCCACCTATGGCTCCTGCCAGGCCAGGGCTTGAGAGAGCTCCACGAGGGTAAGACCGACCCAGCGCTTATGCAGGAACTCCGCGCCGTCACCGACCTCGCTCTACGGGCGACCAAGGTGACCACGGGGGCCTGGGTCGGACGATGTCCACACTTGTGGTCCATGAGAACTCCTCTGCCGATACTTGCGCAGATGAGTAACGCTGAGAAGGTCCGCTTTCTCGACGTACCCGTCTCGCAAGGGGGGGCTGGTTGGTGTTACTGTGGAGGGTTCTCGACAGTAAAAAGCAGTCTCCGTGCGCAATCCCTCGGCCGTCGAGTCCCGTGCACTGTCTGGAGCCCCAGCTGTCAGGCTGGCTGAGGAGACGATCCATCCGGCTACCGATTCAGCACTACACGTCCGCCCAAGTTTGGCATCCTCTCAATCTCAGTCAGAGGCAGGATGCTCCCAGCTTCGGCCGAGGTCGCCACCCTCTGGGAGGGGATCGGATCAGCCAGTGCTCTCCGTTTTACGCCCGTACTCGATCTCCCCGGGGGCTAATCTGGCGTACGCAGGCACTCCAAGGCACGTGGCCTGTTGCCTCCCCGGACTCCACCCATTGTCCCTGGTACTCCCTGTCCGAGGCCCTCGGCACGGATGCCCTCTGCGCACAAGCTGGCCGCGGGACAAGCGGAAGTACGCTTCCCCCCAGTGAGCCTCATGCACAGCCTGTGCAAGGCAGGGAAGAGGAGCATCAAGTGGTACTAGTTGCCGCCTTCTGGCCCAACCAGGACTTGGTTCTCGAGCTGATCTCTGACACACTCCCCCTGGCCGTCCCCCTGGGGAAGCTTTCCCAGGGGAAGGGGCACTTAGGCATCCCAGGCCCCTGGCTCCATGTCTGGACGGGAGAGGAGATCCTGAGTGGCCACCCCCTCGGGTTGGGACTCACTCAGGCTAGGGCCGGCCACTGGCGGCTATACGCCCATGAAGTGGGCCTCTTCTCGTCCTGGTGCTCTTCTCGGAGAAGACCCGCGGAGTTGCTCGTCGGGATGTGCTGTCCTCTCTCAAAGAGACGGGAGTAACTCTCTCCCCTCCACACTGGGAATGTATGTAGCCGCTAGCCGCTCATCAGACCCGAGTGCTGGGAGCTCTGGGACAGCACGACCTGGTCATTAGGTTCCTAAGGGGCGCGAGAGGGTGACCACCTTATCCGTTCATTGTTCTTGAATGGGTGGTTTGAATTAAGGTGTAAAATGTTTTCAACTTTCTCTTTTAATGGAGTTGCTTAGGTAACCATTATTGTTTAGTTACAAATGCAATTGTGTTACAGATTGAAAAATGTCCGATGCAATCCCGTGGCCAGTTGACCTTGCTTGGAGCGGTCCAGAAGTGCGCATGTGGTTTTCACACTCAGAAGGTAACATTAATGTGAATGCGTTGCAAGTATTTTTTAAGCAAACCAATGTTCCTCTTTCAAAAATGTGTGTATGTGTTTTTGTTGTTATAAGCAGCCCACTGCCTCTTCTGAACAAACACAGAGGGTCAGAGAACAACAGCCTGCTGCTGCAGCAGCACAGGAGCAGAGTGAACCCCAGCCTCAGGCCCGGCCGCAGCCTTCACCATCAAGGATAACTCCAAGTTTGTCAATGGTAATAACAAATTTTCTATTAGCCATATTTTAGTGTCAAATACTCTATTCTGTTGACAATTTATGAAGTACAGAAAATGTCATTGTAATTGTTTTGTACTTTCAGTTTACCAAACCAAGGTTTAGCGGGTCTCACATTGCTGCAGCGAAGCCAAATTTGAGTGCGGCTAGAAGACCATCTCATGTGGATGACCAACCCAGTGTCCAGTGCCCTGAAACCAAGCACCACTGTCTCTGTAAGTATTGGCATAATCCACATATCATGCTGTTAAGTAAAGTTAACACATTACGCTCGCCTCCACTTTGTACAGCACATATTTTTATTCCAGGAAACCATACTGTAATGAAATAAGATCATAACTTTACAGTATTGCATAATGCTTTAATTAAATACATTCGATATACACTGCTGTTCAGCAGTGACACCTTAAATTGATCAAAAACGGTCCAACATTTTGTCACGCTTTATTAAGTAGTCAACCATTTTAACTGTGATTTTTAAATATAAAAATATTACTGTTTTAATTTATTTTTGATCAAATAATTAAGACTTTGGAGAACGTAGTAATCTAAAACATCTTTCTGGTCACACGCCTCTGAACAGTGGTGTATAATTCCATCTAACATGAGGTAAAATTATTGGACAGTTATATTTGATGAGTTATAATTCACTGCGTCTATTATAATCTTTCATAATTCACTGCATGATTATATAGACGCAGGACCCTGGAGTTCCAGCCTCTGTACCAAGAACCACTCAAGTTGTGAACCCTCCTGCAGAGTCATGCAGTATCGTCTCCTTAACTAATCTCATATTTTTTCATTTTAAAGGTTATGAAATTTGCATATTAACTGTCACAGCTCATTGAAGTCACACCATTTTGCTCTGTTCACTTTTGACATCTAATTTTATTTCTTTGACTTCTTATTTTATGTCAAGTGATGAGAAAAGGCTAACATATTCAAAGTTTACATATTCAGATGTTTAGAAATATTCAAATATTAAAAAAAAGAGATATGTTTGTAAAATTACAAAAAATATGCTTTGCAGCTAAATGACTAAATGTTTTGTCTTTTTTTCTTAACAGACTGCTCCTTCTGGGGCATCACTGCAAGCTCCGTCTGCAGTTCCGCTTCCTCGTTTGTGGTCTGAGACCTTACCACCAGAGGATCACAGGTGGATTGCCGGCAGGCTTTTTAGAATGGGGTCCAAAGGAAAGCCAGAGCTCCGTGACAACCTTCAGCTCTGGTATTACCCACCACAACCAGCACTTACGTACAATCAGGCTCCAGCTCCAGACAGATTTTTCGCCCATGCTCTTTTGCTGTGGATGCCATATAAACTGTGGAGGGTCAAGGTGCTCTGTCCCAATCCTGCCTGTGGACAGCATCATCTTACAGGAGGCGGTCTGCACAAGAGGGCACATCAGGTTCTGGACATCGATAGGATGTACAACATGGTCACAGAAACCCTCATCTGTACCAAGTGCAAAGCCTCGCATGTGTCCTGGAGTCAGACTGTCCTGCAACAGCTGGATCTGGGCCATTGCTCTGAGTTTCGGGTCATCCTCACGCAGAAGTAAGTTCACTTTTCTTCCACTGTCAGTATTTGCAAATACTTGATGTATTTAACATTATTGTATGTGTGGATTTTTGCTTTTCCTTAGGTATGCCTGTGATCTGAGAGTCATTAGATTCCTGCGTGAGCGTGGCCTAGGCAACAGTCCTACACGGGTCATCAAACAGCTGCATGAGAACCACAGTGAGGAGTGGCTCAAGTGTCTGGCCCGGTACACCACCCAATGTGTTGACTTTGTCAACCGCCCTGGAGTGTTGCCAATAAAATTCCAGGAACCCCCAAAGCCTGCAGTGGTGCCAAGCTGGAAGTGGCTTCTCACTGTTTACAGCCGAGACATCCTGACAAGGCTGGATGAAATCCATGCCAGGATAACATCCACTTACAGCACAGTGTTAAAGATGGATTCAACTAAAAAGGTATTTTAAAAATTGTATGCTCAGCATTCTACACTGTTTGATGTTTACTACATTTTAAACATGCTCCCAATTATGTCTATTTCAGATCACCAAAAAGCTGGCAGGGACAGCCAGAGGAACGGGACTGTGGCTCACCTCCGTTGGCAACGAGTTTGGCCAGGTGCTCATCAGTGTCTTAACAGCCCAGGAAGGAGCAGGACTGGACAAGATGGTAGACGGTCTTGTGAAACGCTACCAGCAGGCCGGTGTGGATCCACCTGCCGTGTTGTAACGTCGACTGTGGGTGCTGCACTGAGGTGGGAGAGACCAAGCTGAAAGCTAGGTTCAGTGGATGGCCAGATCTCCTGATAAGGCTGGACATCTGGCATTTTATGCGCAGGATCGCCTTGGGATGTACAACCGACGCCCATCAGCTTTACCCCATCTTCATGTCACGACTGTCAGCGTGCATCTTTGAATGGGATGGTGCTGATATTTCTCTGCTCCGCAAAGCCAAGAGAGAGCTGCTGATGTCCCGGGTTGGCCTGCGCTGACAGATGAAGATGTCGACAAACACCTTAAGAGGAAAGAGTTGGCTCTCCATTGTCGGAGGAGGACCCGCGGGGAGGAGACTACCATCCTTCTCCTTGAAAGGCTGCTTACAGAGCTCCTAAGCAGCCAAGGCAATGACTCCCTGGGTGTTCCTCTCCTGGACAGAGAAAGGATGGAGCACATCTGGAGTGTCCAGAAGAAGCATGTGAAATGCATCCAAGATCCCCCTGGTGTGGTGCTCTATACAGAGAAGGGGACCTTAACCAAGGGTGGTGTGCTTCTGACTGGGCGATATGGCAAAAAAGTAAACTCGATAGTTTTTTTCTATATTGATCGATAACGATATTTATTTCGATATATATTTAATAAAAACTGTATTTAAAAAATCTATTTTAAATACAGTTTATTAACAAAGTTAACCTTTAACCAGTTAAAATTCAATTAAATTAATGCACTGTTGCAACACAGAGGATATTAGGCCATAAACAACATGTACCAGTCATTCAGTCTCATTTTGACTCATTGACTCGTTAAGTAAAGGGAGTGTTCATTCATACATTCAACCAATGAAAGGGCTCCGTTACTGGTACATTCGAACGCTATTGGCTCAGCACCTGCGCACATACATAACGCTGCATAATGTCTTGCTCGAGTAGTGGGTTATTATTCAATGCATTCAGTGAACCTTAAAGACATCTCACATAAACTGTAGTACATTTCTTTAATCATGCAAGCATCTTACAACAAGGGTCAATATTTTAATGTGCACACAAACTCACTTCATTACATCTCTATCTGTACAGGGCAGCGCTGGTTTGTTTCATAAGCACCAGCTCATGTTAGCAAATATGTTAACGATGGATATAAAAACGTTTGTGCTTGAGTTTCGAAGTAACTCGCTTGCAATTGCGCCTCAAGTTTGTTTTGTTTAACCGCGATTGCGAAAAAAATAAGACACTTGATAAACCGCCTGATGACAACTCGAGGTTAGTTTCACTTTGTTTCCGCTTCCAGTAATGTTTTCTCCTCGAGTTTTCTTTGCCAAGTGCAGTATGAAATGGACTTTGTACTTGAGCATGATAAAGCTGCACGCTGACTGACTGTTGTTGCGTTTATTTCTGCGTTCTGTTGACTGTAAGATTAATCCATATCGAGTCAAAATGCCAATAGCTTATCATCGTTTTTGAAATACATTCTATGCGATTCGATATGATATCGTTTATCGGCACAGCCCTACTCTGACATACAGATGTGCCAGAGGCTCCACTTCTCTCGAGTCTTTCACTTCATCTCAACCGTTTCATCCCAGGTACGATATCTGCCACACATAGAATGCATATGTAGAAAAAGCATTAAGCGTGTTTATTTAAGACTCCCTTAACACTGTTGTGTCTGTTTACAGGGACCAGTGCCAACAGTCTGAACTTTCAGATTTATCTGCTGGAGGGGCTTTACAGGTGGAACCAGGACCGGGAGGCTGCTTCCTTGTCATCTGAACCATCAGCTTTGCGCAGCTACACAGGAGAACTCCTTCACTGTGCAAACTGCAATTATGAAAAGCTGTTTGGCAGGAAAGTGGTCCCCACGTTGTCCCCCTGCACGTTACACCGGTAAGAGAATTGTTATTGGTTAAACCTGCATTTATGTCAAATATCATCATATTTATTCTCACTTGAATGTAATTCCTGTTTATTTTTGTTTTTATTCCAGGTGAGCTCATTGGAGTCAGTATTTGTTGCTTCAGACTGGGTCAGGCACTGCAGGAAATGAACCCAGACTCTGAGCAGACAGCAGAGCTCCTTGATGACCTCAATGTGGAAGAGCGGGAGGAAGATGAGGGCTTCTGTGACATCAACGAGGATCACACCTATAAGAGATCTGGACGTTGTTCTGTCACCACTGTCCACACTGACACTGGGTTCTTTCACCCCAGTCACAAGCAGTGTCCACCTCTGTCCTGGGCTCCTCAATGCCTCATTGGTCCCTCACACCAGTGTTCTGGCACATAGCTCCCCGCTGCGTCCCCTGTCCCCTCTGAGCCTTCTGATTTACCTGTTCACTTGGAGTTGGAAGATGCAGGGCAGGAAGGCGATGAAGAGATGGTATGTTCCACTCCTGTATTTTTTTAACAAAATAAACAAAAATTCTAAAAAAACAATGAATTATTGGTCAACATCTGCTTCTGTGCTGTGAACCCAGAGTTTCCAACTTATTTACTTAAAAGTTTACTCATTGTAGTAAGTTCATTAGTAAGCAAATGCATCAAAGTTATATTTATGTAACATTATTGTATTGTTTTTCAATAGCTGTTGACTACCAAAATGGTGCCTGGTTTTCGAAATGTGGACAGCTGGCGGAATATCTGGTGGAGCTCCGGGGTCACACAGTCTCAGCACTGGACCAACCAGGAAGCCAATCACCATCATTGGACTTTGGCAGAAGCCTGATGACCAGGACAAGCAGAGGGTGGTGTATGCAGCTCTGGCACCAGGAGCAACTGCTGATGGGCGCTTCAGAACACCAAAGAGGCCACTACACACCCCGGAGTCAGAGCACCACCAGATGTGTGCCGGGTGCAGGCATGCGTACCCGCTCAGTGGCCTGGACTGCTGCCGTGCTGGTGGAGACCATCTTCATCAGGCTTTGCCATCAATTCACCTAGCCCAAGAAAAAAGGAAAGGAAAGCCTGTCGAGATGGTCTCTGATCCTCCAAGACTATCGGGGATAGGCAGCTTGTGCTTGGAACAAGCATGTAATGGAGGGAACCATCCATTGCACGTGAGTGTAAACCAAAACACCCGATTCAGTTGGCACAACAACAGACAGAAAAGCGGAACTTGCGTCTGTCAAGCATCTAGAAGTGCGCCCTTCCTGAAGCTCAGGACCTCTTCAGGGTGCTAAACAGCTACGGACTGAGCCACATCAAGCCAGCGGAGCAGCACCAGTACAAGCTACCCGAGAGCACGGCAGGCCAAGCAAAGCAGAGGCAGACTTCTGTTGGGCGACCCCTTCTCAGAGCCCAAAGCACCAGGTTCCAAACCAACCGTTGGTTACACCATCAGTACTGGAGCATCACTGCAGATGGTGACCAATGTATCTTGTGCCAGCAGCAGCAGGTTTCCAGAGTGTGCCCATGTTCCAGTATGTGCCATGGTCCAAGGCATGCCGACGGTGCAGGGTATATGTGCGTACATCACAGTGTCAGACCGCCTCACAGCCTGCTGCACCCGCTGCCAATCCAGGTGCCATACCCAAGAGACCCTACAGAAGAACTGTGGAGGCCAACACATGCAAGAAGTGTGGCCAATTTAAAACAAGTGAAACAGGTCATAGCTCAGTATAGGGGCAGGGTGTACTGCCCACACACTGAGACTGTTTCAAAAGAGGTATGGTTGGAGGAAATGAGAAGAACCACTCCAAATAGTGTGCAAATATAATGTATATAGTTTTATGTATAATAGTGTTTTTGAACAAGTTGTTCATTGTTAATAGTAGTTTGTAGTTATTTTCTTTATTTTTTTTAAAGACGTTATCAATGAAAGGCTTTTTAACTACTTGTTTTTAAATACATTCTTTATCATTGTATTTGTTTGTCTTTTATTTATTTTTAATATTCTATTTACCTACTTTTTACTTTTTATATAGTGTTTTTAAACGTGTTATTTAACTTACTAAACGTTTTAATTTAATATTCTTATTCTTCTGTTAACAGTATTTGTGAAATAAAAAGAAACTATCAAGACATGTTTTATGACTTTCATTATTTATTAGTTTTAGTAAAACACAATACTCGGTGCCTGGCAATAACATAAAATATAAATATATAAGAAGGACTATTTCTGTATTTTGTTGTTCTTGCATAATAGGCATTTTTCAACATATTTGCTGTGGCTTGCATATTTGTTATAACAATACCACAGAGCACAGGTATCTTTTTAGTTTTAAAACACAACCAACGACGTACATATGTTTATTTTGAAAGTAATGCATTCAAGAATTTTGTTTGTTTAATAAGACTAAATAATTAAACAAAACGTTGTCTTTGGCTGGATTACGAACCCCCGTCCTGGTGACTGCCTGCAATAGAAAGCAATGTAAATTAAACTGTACGCTTTTTATTGCTTCAAAAACTAGACAAATGCATCAACACTCAAACATTAGGGAAGAGCTATCTCTTCTCTTGATATTTCACCCTTTCATTTCCTTCTCTTTTTCTTTCCCTTCTTCCCCTTCTCTTTTTTCTTTCTTCCCCTTTTTCCCCCCTTCTTCCCCACCTTTGATGGCCTATTGGAACGCAATGGTTAGCGCGTTCGGCTGTTAACCGAAAGGTTGGTGGTTCGAGCCCACCCAGGGACGCGTAAGGTTTTCTGTTCCCACATACAGCACAGCTGACGTATGTTCTGTTCGGCCATCGACAGGACGTAGAGGCTTTACGCCAGAGCATGACTAGGAGCACCGGAATGGTGTAGAGCAACGAGAGGCTTCGTGTGACGCAACGGAAGCGCGTGCTGACTCCAGGATCAGAAGTTGCTGTGTTCAAATCACGTCAGGGGTCACTGGTTCTTTCGTGCTTGAAGCCTTGTTAGCGATGCCTTGTGGCTGCTGTCTGCATTTGGCTTGACTGACTGCTGCTAGCTAACCGGCGCTGACTTTGTTGCCAGAATCAGAAGGACCTTTTTGCACCTACGGGATTGTCCACTTTAACACTGTTTGACGTTTAGGATGTTTTCTATGTAGAGGTGAGGTTCAAAATGTGAAGACAGTGATAAGACGTGTCGTAAAAAAGCTCCCCGCTGTACCTGCTGTACTTTTGAATTGTCGGACACCCGGGACACGAACACTGTGTATCCAGCACATGTTACCTGAGGCCTCAGAAGCACGTTACAATAGAAGGTAAATACTGTGTGCTCACTTGAATTTGGATGGTGCAAAGGGGTTAAAAGTAGGAGGAGCCCAGAAAGGCTCATAAACGAGATCAGTGGCAATTTGTTTGACCTCCTGACACAGCTGCCTCACTGTGAAACAACGGGGTATTTCCAAGTGAAAGAGCAGCTCAAAAACCCACCTGTTTTCCCATACACGGGAGTTGAACCCGGCGCCTGGGTGAAAACCAGGAATCCTAACGGCTAGGCCATATGGGAGACCGCCAGAACCCGACTTGGAGGGGATACGCACTTCAACTGTTTTCCAGCACAGATGAAGCGTAGTAAAACCACACGTTTGAAGAGCATCGCACACAAACTCTATATCTATCTGAGCACATGTTGACAATAAACTCGCAACAAGCAGAGGAAAACCAAGAGCACCCAAAACAGCCAGGAGACAGCGATGTGCAAGGCAATCCTGACAGAGGCGGATTCTTAAACTCTCTGATTCCTAACACGTTCACCGAGGCCCGCTGTGAGCGGAGCCGTCCAAAAGCACATTGAACTCACAGTGGTTTCAGCCCACGGAAATCTTTCGTAAAAGGCGGAAGTTTTAATGCGTAGATCAAGAGAAACTTGAGCTACACCCACCAGCTCTCGAACCAGCGCTGCTTCCTATGTCGCACCGCAATGTTTAAGGGGGTCATCTTTGGTGCGGGCTCCTCCGTAAACATTCCATCTGGGAGGGGCTAACGAGGTGAAGTTCTCGTCCATCAACAAACTGATGCAATCGACAACTCTGAAGAGATGTCCCTGAAGCTAACAGTCTGCCGACCACTGGTGCTAGGATCTGGATCTGCCTTGGAAATGAAGAACAAATCTCCGTCTCTGACGATTCTAGCTGAAGCAGTACAAGGACATGGTAAGGCCTCCTTCGACTACACATTCAAACTGTTGGAAAAGTCTGCGACATGCCTCTCTCCTTTGTGCAAGGGGCTTTGCAAAATGCAATGCATTGGCCGGGAATCGAACGCGGGTCAACTGCTTGGAAGGCAGCTATGCTCACCACTATACCACCAACACAGGCGCCCGGTTGCTGGCCCACACGATATGCCAATGTAGTCAACACCGTGTTGCTTTAGTACTTTCCTGAGTGAATTACCAACTCACTAGATTCCTTTAACTCCTTCCTTTCTAAGGCGCTGGATTAAGGCTCCAGTCTCTTTGGAGGCGTGGGTTCAAATCCCTCCACTGCCAGTTTGCGCTCATGCTGAGCTGTGAGGGGAGCTTTTAATTCCCATCTCACTTTCATGTACCTGCAGATCATATGAGCCAAATTGGCCGGTATAGGTGGGCTCGGGGGTATGCAACAGGGTTGAATAACCGAACATTGAGAAGTTACGCAGAGCTCTTATGCCTGTAAAACACGTCTGACTTTCACTTACCTGCCAACTGCCAGAGCCACATTATCCGGTTCAGGTGTACTTGATGATCTGCAATCTACAGGTGGCATCACCTCCAGAGATAGGACTGAACAGGTGCACAGAACCCTAAGCGGACAGAACCCTGTAAATTACTGACTGTCTCCGAAACGTTGTCGGGGCCTAATGTCAAACACAATGGTGGAAACGGCCCGCAGAATATGCCTTTTCGAGGTAGTGTGGCCGAGCAGTCTAAGGCGCTGGATTTAGGCTCCAGTCTCTTCGGAAGCGTGGGTTCAAATCCCATCGCTGCCAGTGGATCTGTGCTCCGCTTGGAGCATAGTTTTTCATTTACCTCCAGAGCCACATTAGCTGGTTCAGGTGTGCTCGATGAGGGATGAACCTGCACTCACCTGCCGTACTGAATACCTCCCACTCCCCCTTGAGGGCCTACACCAACAACTTGTTGCACACCTTCACGAGCCCGGATAGCTCAGTCGGTAAAACATCAGACTTTTATTCTGAGGGGTCTCAGGTGGTTCAAGCCGCCTGTCGCGAAGACACACTTTACCTTGTGAGCTGTTCTGGCCACGCCCTCTGTTAAAAAGAAACGTTTGCTCGCGAGTTGGAGTTCAACAAATGGGCTGTTGAGCAGGGTTTAAGCGAGCTTTGCTTCAGCGCCATGCAACAGAAATGTCCTTGAAGACCCTCATCAAAACCTTGCAAGCCCCTCCCTGCAGATGTAGTCAAGAAAGTCCTGCTAGCACAGCTTTGCCGGAGGGCTGGTGGCTTGCCGTGATCGTATAGTGGTTAGTACTCTGCGTTGTGGCTGCAGCAACTCCGGTTCGAATCCGGGTCACGGCAGGACGCCACGTGCTGTGTTTGTGTCGTTGATGTGATCCTGCCTGTCCCTTTTGACGTCTCCATTACATCGCCCGGGTGGCCGAGCTGGGTTAAAGGCGGATGGACTGAAATCCGTTTGGGGTTCCTCCCCACGCAGGTTCAAACCTGCCGACTACCGGCCAGCTTTGGCTTAGGCGGTTCCGCTTTGTCAGACGTACAGTTTCGCGAGCCGCTTTGTTGCTTTAACCCAAGACGGTAGCTCTTCCCTAATGAAATGATGATTGAGCATTAGTGATGAACACCTGCTGTTATTGAGAATCACAGAGGATCAGATGTTGATGTTTTATTGGTTCAAATGACGTCACCATCATGGAGATCAGTGTTTGCTTTAGTTGGGCTCTTGACCCTTGACCCCTGTGTTAGATTTCTCTCTGTATCAATGCATGTGCTGTTGTAAAGCAGAGAGATCAGAGCTGTGCAGTGAGCAACTCTTCACTGTTTTCACCAATAAAACATCAACATCTGATCCTCTGTGATTCTCAATAACAGCAGGTGTTCATCACTAATGCTCAATCATCATTTCATTACTCACTTAATTATCTCATTCACTTTAACTCTTTGAGGACTTGGATGTGACTTGAGACTTGCTTGTGACTTGAAAGGAATGACTTGGTTCCTCCTCTGGTGAAATCAGCTCATGGGTTCATGGGTGAAACAAAAATATGGCAGGACTTTTACTCTTTGGCCCCTGGACTATACACCTCTGCCTGTACAGACCACAGGTGAGCAACCCCTGCTGGCTCACTAAGACCTTTCCAGCAGCACCTAGTTTTCGCAGCAGGTCCCCATCCAGGCTCAACCCCTGCTAGCCTCCCATTGGGCAACCAGTCTTTGGCTACAGGGTGATTCGTCACGATCCCAGTCCGCTGTTTCCCCTGTGCTGTGTCATGTGTTTGTAGTCCATTGTAGTTTTGGTGATAATTAGTCGTTCCATGTGCCTTGTCATTCTTGTTAAGTTCACGATATTTAAGCCCCCTGTGTTTCAGTTCTAGTTGCTCCACTCATTTGATATTGCTTTGGTGTCCCTGTTGTTGAGCTACACTGTAAAAAATGAAGGTAAAATAATGTGCAATGCATGCCAGCACAGGGTGCCAAAGTTCTACCATTAACAGAAAATAACGCTACCCCTGTGTTGGCAACACTGGCCAAACCAGTGTTTTCTGTGAGAAATCCTCATGAAACTCTACAAACACCATCACCACCTTCACTTATTACAACACCACCTTCACTTTATTTCTCTTGTGCGTTTACAAAAGATCTTATTGACAATGAACACAAGTTCAGATGTTGAGGGTTGTTGTTTAGTCACCATTATGATGATCAGTGTTTGCTTTACTTGGGCTCTTGACTCTTTGCTTTTACCTTCAGGTTTTCTTGAGCTTTTATGGCTGAAACAAGCTGAGAGAAAGTGATTTCATGTTCTTTCTGATGGTGAGAGTCATCATCTACTGGCCGTCTCCATTCATGTATTCACTGGTTATAAGTGCTTGTGTGATGCTCCCAGACATTACAGTGTTAAGTGATATTATGAAGGACTTTAAAACACATCATGCACATTAAAAATGATAAACCATGAGATACACAGACATCAAGATTCAGCCTGTTCATCTCAACAATGGTGATAACTAACAAACTATTCAGATAAACGCAATGCATTCTGGGTACCATCATAGTTCACAACTCATCCATGATTCCCAGCATGCATTGCAACATGAAGCTTTTCATTTAATGTCACCACTGTTGAGATTCATACATCGATTATTCATGTCTATGTGTGAAAAAAACATCTCCAGTATTTTAATGTACATTATGTTTTCTCAATCTGTTCATATGAATGTTATCACAAGCAATCTGTGCTTTCAGCCAAAGCTCATTCACACAGATATAACAAAAACCAACAAAAATATGAATCACATAATACAAACATTCAACTAGATGACGATTCACATCATCATCAACCAGACAAATAAATCTGATCACTTTCTCTTCTGAGTGTCCTTCATTTTCCAGCCCAAAGAGAGATCACAGTATATTAGATGAAGGGTGAAGAGCTCAACTAAAGTAAACACTGATCACATTAATGGAGACTTTAATAACAATGAAACATCAAGTCATTCATGTTCTGCAGCATGTTGATTTGTGAAAGTCCCTGTGAAGCAGAAGTGGTGATTGTCTTCAGTTTTCTGACATATTTCACAATGAAACTTCATATTGAATGAGGAAGAATAGTGGGTGTGGCTCATGTTTTCTACTGTGATGATTGATGAATAAAAACAACATGTTCTGCTCAAGCCGTCAAACTCACTTCATCAGAGAAAGATCATCACTAGAGGACAGAAGTGCATTTTCAGATTTCATGATCATTACTTTTGTTTAAAAGAAAACATCGTTTTTTTTCAGTAACATGGAAAAATGTCAATTTGGTGTAAATGTATGGCGTTTTATGGAGTTTTACTATTTTAATAAAAAAATGTGAAAATACTGTTACGGCACACTGCATTTTCCCTGTAAAAATACATTTATTTTTTACAGTGTATAGATAACATCTAATTAATATTAATACATTTATCACAAAGAACTGTGAAGTCTACATGGTGTAAATAGAATATATAACACAACTAGTACATGTAGCCGCTGCTAAATTCAACTGGGAAAATAAAGACTATATTTGGTGTCAATGTGTGTTTTTAAAATATTTTTTACAGTTATGATAAAAATGTGATATGGCTGTGAAATTCTAATGGATCTTTCAGTAAAAATACACTTTATCCAACTCTGACAAAAAAATAAACATGAACATTTTTTAAAGGACATGTCAGGTTAACAATACACAACAATGACTTTAATTTAAAGGAAATAGAGTGTTTTCTCCAGTAACACATTTAATCAGTTAAAGAACAGGTGACATGTACATTAGGTGTCAATGTATGCTTTTTTATGGAATTTCACAGTTCTGATTAAAATGAGATGTTACTGTTAAATTCTACTGTTTTTTCTCTGTAAAAATACATTTATTTTTTACAGTGTACTTCATGACAGAATTTTCATTTTTTGGGTGAACTATCCCTTTAATAACATCAATTATACTTTATACTTAAGTTAATATTTTTTGCTATTTATTGCTGTCCTATATCCTGCAATACCAATGGAATTAAGAAGCCACTACATGTGAACTATTGAGTTATTTCATACTAAAGTACAGATGGCTAGGGTATATAGATACACGTACAGTACAGTAAGGTACAGTCTTGGTACACTTTATTTTATGTAGCTTCATTCTGTGTAACAATCTGTAATGCAAATGTAATTAGGAAGCAACTACATGTATTTAGGTTTTGAACTAGTGAGTTATTTCATACTAAAGTACAGATGGATAAGGTATGTAGATACACGTACAGTACAGTACAGACGACTGTAGTCGTCTACCGAACGTAAGTGATCATGTGTAAAAACAGGTTTTTCTACATTTAAGTACTTGTGGTTACATTGTGTAGAACTACGTATAAGTAATATAATTACATTGTACGAGGTTTGTAACAATATCCATCGTACCTGTGTAACAGGCTTGGGCCGATAACATGTGTAACAGTAGCTGCCTGTTACATGTGCATAATTACAANTATTTATTATAATGATCTTGCTTGGTCTATAAACACCATGCACTGTGCTGTGTTTTACCTTTCTGTGTTTTTCTTATTTGCTCCTGTAAAGCTGCTTTGGAACAATGCACATTGTGAAAAGCGCTATATAAATAAAATTGAATTGAATTGAATTGAATTTGTAAATCACATTAAAGGTTATATATACACATTGGTTTACGTTGAATGTGTACTATATTTATATACACACACACACACACACATACAGTATATATATATATATATATATATATATATAATAAACATACAGTGAAATAAAAGAAAAAACATATTCTGAAGTCTCCAGAGAGTTTGCGAGATTTCTTGTGTTCACAGCATAGACCGTGGTTCACAGTCAGAACTGTTTGGTAATCCGATCGCGTGTGGGTTGCGCTGTCTTCGTCACAACATGGCGCATCGTCAGAAACTCTAATATGATTTTAAAAAATATTTTAGTGAGGCCCAGGCATAAGAGCTCTGCTTAACTTCTCAATGCTCGGTTATTCAAACCTTTCCCTGGAGGTGAGCCTATTCCCAGTTGCATCCCCCTTATTGAGCCCCCCTGTACCGGCCCATTTGGCTCAGATGGTCTGCAGGTACATGAAAGTGAGATGTGAATTAAAGGCTGCCCTCACAGCTCAGCCTGTGCGCTAACTGGCAGATTGGCAGCGGTGGGATTTGAACCCACGCCTCCGAAGAGACTGGAGCCTTGAACGCCAGCTGCCAAAGGATCGTCCGGCAAAATGTTGACGAATGTTGAACTCACAGCCAATCATGTGGGAGCGCTTCAACATTTGCGGCCAATCGCGTTGCAGCATTCAACATTCGTAGCCATTAGGGGGAGAGCGCTTCAACATTTGCATCCAATCGCCGAGCGGAAGTTCAATATTTTCAACATTTGACCAATCGTAGCGCAAGAGAATGTCGAGGGCGCCCTGCCCCCGCTACTGAACTCATCCGAAGGCAAATGATCTATGACGAGAGGAATGAATGAAGAGGGAGTGTCAGAGGTCAGGAAGGTACAGTAGAAAGTTCACGACCTAAGAGCGAACATCACTGCACGAACCTCAAACAAAGAGTATATTTCTGACGACGGTATTAACGGTAAGAATGCATAACCTCATCGCATGATTTATGCATGTACACTGTTTTGTTTTGTGTTAATGTTTATTTAATTAAGTACTTTGTCCAAAACGGTTTAGGACAAGATGACTACAAAAAGGTCACATAAAGCCATGTCGGACGCTGAATGGGTTTCTCATCTGATAAAGTTTGCCAGCACAGGAGTCTGGCCATCAGATGGCAACAGGCCAGCTCCGAGGCAGAAGAAGTGGCACGAGATTTATCAAAGGGTAAGAGTGTGTTTATTTGATTTTTTGCACGATGAAACAATGTTCGTTGACTTGCATGATTTACCTACAACAGTTGCACTGTCTGTTTACTGCATTTACCTAATAAAACCAACATATTAGCAGGGTTAATGTGTGAAAACGTTATACAAACCTGTAAACAAGGCATTGCTTACAGATACTAATTGATTTCAGGTATTTTGAGAATTATGTGATACCTTGCAACTATTGACTGTTAAATAAAGGGTGGGGGAGAGATGTTCATTGAATAGGTGGTTTGAATTAAAGTGTAAAATGTCTTCAACTTTCTCTTTTAATGGAGTTGCTTAGGTAACCATTATTGTTTAGTTACAAATGCATTTGTGTTACAGATTGAAAAATGTCCGATGCAATCCCGTGGCCAGTTGACCTTGCTTAGAGCGGTCCAGAAGTATTTTTTTAAGCAAACCAATGTTCCTCTTTCAAAAATGTGTGTATGTGTTTTTGTTGTTATAAGCAGCCCACTGCCTCTTCTGAACAAACACAGAGGGTCAGAGAACAACAGCCTGCTGCTGCAGCGGCACAGGAGCAGAGTGAACCCCAGCCTCAGGCCCGGCCGCAGCCTTCACCATCAAGGATAACTCCGAGTTTGTCAATGGTAATAACAATTTTTCTATTAGCCATATTTTAGTGTCAAATACTCTATTCTGTTGACAGTTTATGAAGTACAGAAAAAGTCATTGTAATTGTTTTGTACTTTCAGTTTACCAAACCAAGGTTAGCGGGTCTCACATTGCTGCAGCGAAGCCAAATTTGAGTGCGGCTAGAAGACCATCTCGTGTGGATGACCAACCCAGCGCAGCAGTGTCCAGTGCCCCAAAACCAAGTGTAACAGGTATACGAAGTGTACTACTAAATATTGTTATAATTCACCCAAAATTGTTCATTAATTCACCCAAAAGTATTCATTTGTATGTTTTGTGGATACCTGATCTCAATGTGTGCTTCCCCTTTAAATGTGGTATGATCGCTAGGTGACTTAACTTCCTGTTCTGTCCCCTCCTCTTCCCTTTTGTAATGTGATTCAGGGAGAGGTAGGTTTATTTTTGGTTGTCTGTTAATCCTATTTAATCCTTACTTTAATTATTACTTTTATATCTATATATCTTCACCCAAACTTGTGAATAATGTTATTCTACTTGTATGTGTGATGATTGTTGTCATTTTGCACTTTTTGAGTCATATTTCTCTTAAATGTGGAAGTGAGCATATGGTAACGCATGTACAACACATTTGTTTTATAGAAGCACAATAAGGGCCTTTTGAGAGGCTGTTTGTATGTTTCTTTGTCGATCAGGTATGTTTCCTCCTCTTCCCTTTTGTAATGTGATTCAGGGAGAGAAGCACAATAAGGGCCTTTTAATCTGAGAGGTGCCTGCTGTCCCGTGTCTGTTTCCCACAAAACAACACAACGCAAAGTAGACCGAGTCTCTAATAACTGGTATCGCCGGGCATACGCGAGCCACCGGTTACATTGGCACTGGTCCCTGTAAACAGACACAACAGTGTTAAGGGAGTCTTAAATAAACACGCTTAATGCTTTATTCTACATATGCATTCTAAGTGTGGCAGATACGTACCTGGGATGAAACGGTTGAGATGCAAGTGAAAGGACTCGAGAGAAGTGGAGCCTCTGGCACATCTGTATGTCCTCAGAAGCACACCACCCTTGGTTAAGGTCCCCTTCTCTGTATAGAGCACCACACCAGGGGGATCTTGGATGCATTTCACATGCTTCTTCTGGACACTCCAGATGTGCTCCATCCTTTCTCTGTCCAGGAGAGGAACACCCAGGGAGTCGTTGCCTTGGCTGCTTAGGAGCTCTGTAAGCAGCCTTTCAAGGAGAAGGATGGTAGTCTCCTCCCCGCGGGTCCTCCTCCGACAATGGAGAGCCAACTCTTCCCTCTTAAGGTGTTTGTCGACATCTTCATCTGTCAGTGCAGGCCAACCCTGGGACATCAGCAGCTCTCTCTTGGCTTTGCGGAGCAGAGAAACATCATTAGGGAGAGAGATGTATGAAAAATAATAAAAAACATTCAATTTAATATCCCGACCTAGCCCTCTCGCTATGTCGCCGAGGGCCAACTGACGCAACTTTCTGTAATGTTTAGGGCTCCTGGGGCCTCCGCGGCCCGTACGGGAGCCTCTGACACCTGCAACATATCCTATTTCTCTCATAGGTGGCTATCGTACGATGACCCCGGAACAGCCAGTGAGTCTTCAAATGACCCAGATTCAAATTCTATAGCTCATCGCGGCCCCCTTATTCGGTTCCCAGAGTTTGAAGTCGGTACGGCCTCGTTATGTACTATATTGCACGTTTTGGGGACGTTGTGGGCCTTTTATTTTTCTGGAATATTTTTTGTGATTTTTTAGATCACTTACTGTAAACCGAGGGGTACGGGCTTTGGATATGTGGTGCGTGAGGGTGTGAAGAACCAGCATTCGAAGCCCCAAGGTTTTTGTACAAGAATAAAGCAGAATTTTGCTGAAAATGCTGGTCAGAGATTTATTTCTGTGAAAAGTGCATTTGTATAACACATGAGCATTTTGACAGCCTGAAGTGTGCAATATACCAATACGGGGAGCTTCTAGGATACATATCTGTAAGTTTGTCACAAGAAAATGGGTTTACAGTCTTTTTTAAAGCATTGTCCACCATTAGCCTACGCGGCTACTGTCAAATAAGTTATGACTGGGACTTCCAGTGGTTTTTCTGAGTAACAGGAAGTCCCAGTCGTAACTTATTTGACAGTCTGTCGGTAGGCTACTAATGTACACAACACTTTTCACACAAGAAAAAGCACAAAAAAATGTTCCCTAGGTTCTAGTAAGCCACTCTCTCGGTATGTGAAACAGGGGCCAACAGACTACCAGATTATAAAGTTTGGGGCCCCTCGATCCCACTGCGGCCCAACGGCTGCTGCCGACACTCCTAAGCTATCCCATTCATTTTCATAAGCTCATGATGGACAAATGGGACAGAAATGTCTGATCGACCTGCAATTCACGTATATGCCTCGTCACGGGGCCCTGGGTCATGTTCTGGAGTTCCACGCCCCTCGGACCTCGTTGACCTCTCACTTTGCCCAAAAAAACACCAGCAGCCTACATATAGGTTGCGAATGTACGCTCTAGAATACTGGGGTCAAAAGGTCACAGGGTCTTAATACTCAGTACGGTATAACGCAGGGGTCTCCCAAGCCGGGATATCGAGTTCCGCGTCCGTAGACGCTTCCGGAGACAGATTTACACCTGGAAAGCAACTGCCTCACTAGGCCTTCGCAGGCACAAGTCCCCATAGAGATCAATGCGAGGGAGAGAGATGTATGAAAAATAATAAAAAATATTTAATTTAATTTCCCGACCTAGCCCTCTCAGTATGTCGTCGAGAGCCAACTGATGCAACTTTCTGTAAAGTATCGTGCTCCTGGGGCCTTCTCGGGTGGTACGGGAGCCTCTGACACCTGCAACCTATCCTATTATTTTCATAGGTGCCTATCGTACAGAGACCCCCGAACGGCCCCGGCAACTTCGAATGACCCCGATTCAAAATCTTTAGCTCCTAGCGGCCCCGTCATTCGGTTCCCAGAGTTTGAAGTCGGTACGACCTAGTTATGTACTCTATCGACCCTGTTTGGGGAGGTTGTGGACCGTTTATTTTATCTGAATATTTTTTGTGATTTTTTTTCGATCACTTGCCGTACACACACCGAGGGGTACGGGCTTCGGATATGTGGTGCATGAGGGTGCCTCGAACTAGCATTCGAAGCCCCGAGGTTTTTGTACAAGAATAAAGCAGTTTTTTGCTGAAAATGCTGGTGAGAGACTAATTTCTGTGAAAAGTGCGTTTGTATGCTAAATAAGCATTTTAATAGCCTGAGGTGTGCAATATACCAATGCGAGGT
>NC_079906.1:14646348-14658342 GCF_024868665.1 Triplophysa rosa | reverse complement strand
ATTTACCTATGAGGGTCCCATTAATAAGTTACATATTCGTTACACCTAGTGACACAAATAAGTTACACATGTAATACCATTTTTGAGCATAATAACCATGTTACAAAGCTGTAATAAACAGGTAATTGCCAAACTGAGTCACACACACTTTTGGAACGGCCACCCATAGGTAGCTAATGGACACACCATTTTTAAGCCTCTGGAGCACATCTATGAGCCTTAATGCACGTCATTGTGAAGGGCTAAGCCTCTCATACACTCTACTGTTGGCTAAAGCTATATAACTCCTTACTTAGGCTTATAATGACCCTTAATAGGCTTTGTCCATTATTTACCTATGAGGGTCCCATTAAATAAGTTACGAATGTACATGCCACACATAACACTTTTGGCACGGCTCCCATAGGTTAGCTAATGGACACACCATTTTTAAGCTTCTGGAGCACAACTATGAGCTTTATTGTACATCATTGTGAAGGAATGTATATTCTGTGTACAATATTATTGGTTTTACCTGTATAACTCATTGCCAAAGCAAATAATGGTAATTTAGAGGCTTTGTACATTCGCCACGTATGAGGGCCCCTTTAAATAAGATACAGATGTAAGAAATAGGCATGTGTGACAAAGCGCTAAGGATTCCCAGACTGTAGCACAAAATCACAATTCACAAAAATGCATCCCACTCCTTACCTGTCACATAGGAGGCGAATTTACACAGTTTTAAGCCTGTAGAGCACAATATTGCGCTTTAATGTACATTATCATGAAGGAATGTGTCTCCATAGGCTTTGTTCATTATTTACCTATGAGGCTCCCATTAAATAGTTTACGAATGTACATGCCATACATAACTTGTTTGACAGGGCTCACATATGTTGACAATGTACATCCCACTCATAACCCTTTTGGCATGGCTCCCATAAGGTAGCTAATGGACACACTCTTTTTAAGCTTCTGGAGCACAACTGTGAGCCTTAATGCACGTCATTGTGAAGGGCTGTGACTCTCATACACTCTACTGTTGGTTAAAGCTATATACCTCCTTACTTAGGCTTATAATGACCCTTAATAGGCTTTGTCCATCATTTACCTATGAGGGTCTCATTAAATAAGTTACACATGTACATACCATTTTTGAGCATAATAACCATGTTACAAAGCTGTAATAAACAGGTAATTGCCAAACTGAGTCACGGACACTTTTGGCACGGCTCCCATAGGTAGCTAATGGATACACCATTTTTAAGCTTCTGGAGCACAACTGTGAGCCTTAATGCACGTCATTGTAAAGGGCTGTGACTCTCATACACTCTACTGTTGGATTAAGCTATATAACTCCTTACTTAGGCTTATAATGACCCTTAATAGGCTTTGTCCATTATTTACCTATGAGGGTCCCATTAAATAAATTACGAATGTACATGCCACACGTAACACTTTTGGCACGGCTCCCATATTTAGCTAATGGACACACCATTTTTAAGCTTCTTTAGCACAACTATGAGCTTTATTGTACATCACTGTGAAGGAATGTATCTTCTGTGTACAATATTATTGGTTTTACTTGTGTAACTCATTGCCAAAGCAAATAATGGTAATTTAGAGGCTTTGTACATTCGCCACGTATGAGGGCCCCTTCAAATAAGATACAGATGTAAGAAATAGGCGTGTGTGACAAAGCCCTAAGGATTCCCAAACTGTAGCACAAAATCACAATTCTCAAAAATGCATCCCACTCCTTACCTGTCACATAGGAGGCGAATTTACACACTTTTAAGCCTGTAGAGTGTAACAGGTACTGAATGTAACTTGTTTATTTCATGTATTAGAATTACACAAATTGTATTTGTTTACCTGATATTCTGTCTGTGTGCGCCTTCCCCTTTAAATATTCTGTGAACGGTGTTTTGCGTAACTTCCTGTCTGTTCACCTGCTCTTCCTGTTTCACACTGGCTGTGCATGGGAGAGGTAGGTTCCTGTTGAGCTCCGACTAATTTGTTGTATTTGTTTAAAAGTCATTCTTTTATGCTCGGTTTTGGTTATATTGGGGACATTGTCTCGTGTGTATTTTATCGGGGTTTTGGTATACTTTCATTTAGTTTAACATGTCGGTTGTTTAACCGGTGCATGTGGAGCACGTGGGCTAAATGTTACACATATTTTCTGTTAACAGAGGGACAAAGGGGCAGGACATATGTAAGACTGTTTTATTATTTTCCATCAGGTATGTTACAATTGTCATTTGTTATTTGTTTTATGCTATTTTCTGTTCACCTGCTCTTCCCTTTTCACACTGGCTGGCATGGGAGAGAGGGACAAAGGGGCAGGACATATGTAAGACTGTTTTATTATTTTCCATCAGAGTGATTAAATGAAGAGTCGAAACGTTATCTGATGTCTGAGTGGTTACTACCCAATAAAAGGAAAAAAAACACAACGCAGAACTACACCGGTTACATGAGCAAATTAATTTCATTCCCGCTGGAAAACAAGCGTTCTGTTGTTGCATATAAATAGTTTATTTAATATTCTGCAGCAGTAACACTGTTTTGCATGCTCTGGCGCTAAAGTTAGCATGAAATTCCCGCTTGTTTACAGAAAATGTATAATGTTAATGCACATCATCAGCAACTCACCAGGAAAACAAACAATCTCAGACACCTTGGTCCACGCATATTTTTTTTTATTTATGTCCCTGTACGCAAACAGGGACGCGTCGTATAGGATTGGGAAACCCGCCACAGCAATTACCAACTTCTCCTCCATTTTGCTTGGGAACTAATGTGGTCGGAACCAAAGTTTACAGGGCTGCTTTCTCTGAAATCATCTCAAGCGATGGACTTCTACGTTCNGTATAGGATTGGGAAACCCGCCACAGCAGTTATCAACTTCTCCTCCATTTTGCTTGGGAACTAATGTGGTCGGAACCAAAGTTTACAGGGCTGCTTTCTCTGAAATCATCTCAAGCGATGGACTTCTACGTTCTGATTGGTTGCCGCCGAACCGCGTCATAGCTCATTACCATAAAGTTGACCTGATTTCAACTCTCCTTGACGCCCTCAATGGCCAAGACGCGCTGCGCCGCTCCTCGCCGCTGGTTCACATTGAAAATGAATGACTTCCGGCCACTTTGACGCTCTCAGTGATCAGTCAGTGACTGAAAAACAATGTCCTTTTCAAAAGTTAGAAAAGTTGACGCTGAAAACCATGTTTTCCGAGATGAATGGGTCGAGAGATTTGCATTTATTCTTCCTGCATCGACATGCACGAGGCCGGTTTGTCTCATTTGCTCGGAGTCTGTTGCGGTTGTCAAAAGTGGAAACCTTAAACGGCATTATGAAACTAGACATAGACACTTTGAAGAAACTTACCCGCAGCAGTCCGAGGTAAGGACACAGAAAATATATTAGCTCAAAGCCCATGTGATGGATGTTAATGAGTATATACTCGAAATATTAATGTATTTCACTAATCATCCTTCCATTAAATTTGTATTCTTTTACTTAGTAATAATTTGTCCACAAAAACATTATAATTTAGTTTTGTATCTTATTTTTGTTGTTTTGGGAAAAGAGTTTTGTATCTGTATTGCGTGGTGACGTCATTTCTGGTAAACTCGCGCTGCATACTCAGATCGCTTTAAGCGTGCTGTGGAGAGGTGAGCAGTTAGCGGTAGTGATTGGAAGTTCGAGTCATTTTTGCGATTCGGATTTTTGAATCTCGTTCAGCAAAATGAACGAATCTTTTTTCGAGTCATTTCGTTCATCTGAGCAGAGTTAAATTAATGTTGCATGTTAATAGCCAAATTACCCCATAACGTTTATTTATGCTAGTTTTGATCAGATATATAATAAGAAATAACTTATATTGTAGTTAGGGACAAGTTATGAGAAACAGTTATTTAATTATTTACTGACAGCCATATAAGCTCTGAAATCTGTACAAGAAACAAAAAGGATTATAGCTCAACTCTAGAGACTTATTTTGCCCATATAGGCTGCGTTTACAGAAAACAGAAATGATTAGTTCACCTACCAAGTCCACGGGTCCGAGTCGTTCGTTCTTTTGTCACGTGACAACCCCATAGGCCAGTCTATACAGACTGTGCCGGAAACAGAAATGATTCATCTACCCAGTCTTCGTGGTTTGAGTCGTTCGTTCTTTTGTCACGTGATATGACAGATGCTTGTTTAATATATTACATACAAAAATAACTTATTTCCTGACTTCCCTTACAAATAATGTATTCATGCAGTTTGTAACTCTTGCTTTTGATGCATTTCTGTAAAGTTATATATTTATAATTCATAACAATTTTGGGTCACTCAGGTATGCAATAAGGTTTACAGGTTGTTGTTTTTTACTAAAAAGTCTCATGCAGTTTGCAAAGTATATAATAATAGGTTATTGAAATCATTTAAATGTGCAATTATTTAATAAGAGATCACTTGTGTAATATATGCATTAGACATAAACACTGACTTTACTAGTGTTGCTTATGTTTATATTTTGCCAGCACAGTTCTTATGCAAAATAGTTAGTGTAACAAAGCTCAATAAAACGGAAGGAAGGAGGCGGAACCGGCATCATTTAAACAATCAACTTTAATAAAAATAAACAAACAATAATTCAGCAAATAAAAGGCCACACAAACATAAACAAACTTAACTTCCGGGCCCGGGTCCTCTCTCTCGATGGTCCGGTCGCTCGTCCTCTTATGCTCCCGAGCTCCCCCATGAGGCATGCGGGGACCGGCGGTCGCACAGCTGACAATCGTTGCCACTTACGCCGCCGGCCCCGCCTTACCGGCCCCACGGCTCTCGCCCCGCCTTCCTCGCTACAGTTAGTTATTAAGATAAATTAAAAACATGCAGAAATCCACAAGAAACATTTATGAATATACTGACAGAAAAAAGAACAGAACGGTACGTTTTAGAGAAGATGTTTATTGCACATATCTTTTGATCATTTTATAATATTTCTTCCTATAATACAACATATAACACGTACATCATGCATTTGACTGATGATCCAGGAAGTGGTCACGTAACGTTAAAGACTCGGACTCGAAGACTCCGGTACAGGCTGCAGGTTTGCCTGCGGAGCTACCATTTGACAAAAGAACGAAAGGGCTCGGACCCGATATCGAGAGACTGATACTTCAATCATTTCTCTTTGCATAGGACCGACCCGTTACAGAGAGATACTACCACAACTTTGGTCCACTCGAATAGGGGCAATTCCCGCTTAACAAACATTAAGTTTTTGTCTCCAGGACGTTCTTGTAACCTAACGTCCCTTTCTGTCGGTCTCTCAGTTGTGTCGAACCGACAGATGGGGTTCGTCCCTGAGAACCAATCGTTTCCGACTGCTTAGAAAAGGCAATGAAAATTGGCAAATGAAATTTGCATGCCGGACTCCGCCCATGACATCCGGGTATAAAAGGGAGACGGCGTGCATCATTCATTCACCTTTTGCTCTTCGGAGCCTTCGGTTATGAAGATCTTCTCTTGCTGCTTAGCAAATACTCTCTACATTGCCGGTTCTACGACGTGGTGCAGCGGACTGTCCCTTCCTGCAGCGACTTTCCCCTGGGCGTCTCGGCGGTTCCAGAGGTGTTCGAGCTGCAGACGGTGACTCCACAATGTCTGTGTCAGGTGTTTGGGGGTCCAACACTGCTGAGGCAGCCTTCGTGAGACTGCATCTTGCCCGCACTGCGGGCAGATGGTCATAGAGACTTGCGGTCACGGGCGGCTGTTTTCTCCGGAAAATTAGCCACCACCTCGCTTGCTTCCCGGGCTGTGACTAGATGGCTAAGGCCATTCCGTCCGCCAAGGGAGCGGCGAGGGTGATATGGGGATTTCTGCGAGCGCTATCCGTCAGCCAAGTGCTCGCGGACCGCTCGCACCCCGTCTCGCTCGCCTCATTGATTCCCTAGCTGGCGGTGCCACACCGTCAGCAGTCCTCCTTCACGCAGTCGGACACGATGCGTGATGATGATGAGATGTCCATCGCAGCATCGGAGGTGGATTGCTGGCATCCGATCCCGACGACTCTCTGCAGCTCCCTCCCTAGGGGGGGACGAGCTCAGGAGGAGGCGGATGTCGAGATGTCGGCCATGCTTTCCCGGGCCGCCGTGTGCATTGGGTTAGAGTGTACTCCGGTGCCTCTACCCCAGCACTCACGGTTGGATACATGGTTCCTGGGCTCTGAGCGCGACTCCAAGCCGCTACTCAACCGGACTAGTGCTACTCTAGACGTTGCAACTCCCCAGTAGGGCGGTTCCGTCTGATGTATCCTCATGCTGGTTCCCACCTTGGTAACCCATGACCTCCCCGGGTGGACCTCCACCTCGCGGTTTTCTCTTCAGCCGCACTTTCTTCCCATGAGTTCTTCCCCATCGGTGAGACCATGTTGGTATCTCCACTATTCTCCTCCCTGCGGTAGGAAGTGGTCTCTGTAGCGCATCCCCCACTTGAGGAAGTAGCGCTTACCCAGTGCCTTACGGTTCCGGGCGGCTTCTCGCTGTTAGAGAAACAAGGCCGCCGCCTGTGAGGCCGAAGGTAGGGGCCTTCCCACCTTTCAAGAAAGCTCTGGGACCCCCTACCTACCCACTGGTAGGTTACAATTTCGCGGTAGCGTTCACGGCTGACACGCCCAGGCCAGTCACCGTCGCTTCGTTGAGATTGTGACAGGGCACAGTGTTATGGCGTTTTCCATTGGAACCCCATCTGTCGGTTCGACACAACGTCGAGAGACCGACAGAAAGGGAACGTCTCGGTTACGTTTGTAACCTCGGTTCCCTGATGGAGGGAACGAGACGTTGTGTCCTCTTGCCACAACACGTGCTGTCCTCTGCAGCAGTCGTGAGAGGTCTCAGGCTCCTCAGAACTAAGGTGAATGAATGATGCACGCCGTCTCCCTTTTATACCCGGATGTCCGGGGCGGAGTCCGGCATGCAAATTTCATTTGCCAATTTTCATTGGCCTTTTCTAAGCAGTCGGAAACGATTGGTTCTCAGGGACGAACCCCATCTGTCGGTTCGACACAACGTCTCGTTCCCTCCATCAGGGAACCGAGGTTACAAACGTAACCGAGACGTTTCTGGTTCCCATAACGTTCTGGGAACCAAAAACTAACGTTAGGGGAACGTTACCCTAACGTTATAGAAACCATGAAACTAACGTTTTATTTCCGTAAAGATAACCAAAAACAAACCTTAAAAAAACTTTCTGGGAACCAGAAACTAACGTTAGGGGAACGTTCCCAGAACGTTAGCCTAAAATATTTTTCTCGGTCCATTTACACGTCAGTAATGAATACATCCATGCTGTGTTTTTATCCATCGCATGTCTAATCTAATTAAAATAAGTAAACTGCATCATCCCACACAATATGGAGGATGAAATCAATGCATTAGATTATTCTTTTAGCCTAATAATTCCTTTTTCAATCACTAGAAGTAGCCTAATTTTCGATTTAAACAGCACAGTATATCATTTCTAATAAAACCACACTGTGTGTAGGCCTACCTCAACATCAGACATTATAGATATCGAAATAAAATAACCAATGACTTCAACACAATATTTAAAGCAGATTTTTATTGACAGAAGAATAAACATTTAATTATCTTCAGGCTAACAATATTCTTGTCTCACCACAGAAGTATAGCGCGGCTCCGTCTTTAGATATAACAATCAAAAGCCCTGAGTTTCAGTCCTTTCATCATGGTCTGTTGATTTAGATGTGTCAAATCAATCGAAAATCACGAAAATATAAGTCTACTCTCAAATCTGTACGGTTTTAAATAAAAAATTAAAATAAATAAACCGCTAAACTAATGTGTTAGTCGGTGAGGTAAAACGAAATGACCGTTAATTTTTAAATGACGGGAGTGCGCGGCAGAGCGGAGAATGCACGTGCTCGAGCGCACACACATACAGTAACAGACAACCACACTAAAGAAATACACATGGATATAGATGATTGTATTTTCATTTAGCTTAACTAGTTTATTATTTTCAGCCATTAAAGGGCACATTTATTAACTTTCATTTGGTTTTCAATGTGAATCTTATAATTTATGTATTGCACATGTCACTGACGTTTACCAGTTTTGACTATTTTTACCATAAAAAATAGCCAAAAAAAGAACCATCAGGGAACGTTACTTTCTGGTTATTTTCTGGTTGCAAAAAAATAACCAATAAATAACCATCAGAGAACGTTATTTTCTGGTTATTTAAAAATAACCAGACTAACCTTCAGGAACGTTATTTCTGGTTGAATACTAGAACTTCTTAGCGTTTGTTCACAAAAATAACCAAAAGGGAACCTAAAAACTAACTTAGGAACGTTCTGTGTTTGCGGTAATCATTTCTCTTTCCGGTATAAGGACTCGGACCCGATGACTCGAGAGACGAACTAATCATTTCTCTTTCCGGTATAAGGGCTCGGACCCGATGACTCGAGAGACGAACTAATCATTTCTCTTTCGGTATAAGGACTCGGACCGATGACTCGAGAGACGAACTAATCATTTCTCCTTTCCGGTATAAGTAGACTCGGACCCGATGACTCGAGAGGACGAACTAATCATTTCTCTTTCGGTATAAGGACTGGACCCGATGACTCGAGAGACGAACTAATAATTTCTCTTTCCGGTATAAGGACTCGGACCCGATGACTCGAGAGACGAACTAATCATTTCTCTTTCGGTATAAGGACTCGGACCCGATGACTCGAGAGACGAACTAATCATTTCTCTTTCCGGTATAAGGACTCGGACCCGATGACTCGAGAGACGAACTAATCATTTCTCTTTCCGGTATAAGGACTCGGACCCGATGACTCGAGAGACGAACTAATCATTTCTCTTTCCGGTATAAGGACTCGGACCCGATGACTCGAGAGACGAACTAATCGTATTCTCTTTCCGGTATAAGGACTCGGACCCGATGACTCGAGAGACGAACTAATCATGTCTCTTTCCGGTATAAGGACTCGGACCCGATGACTCGAGAGACGAACTAATCATTGTCTCTTTCCGGTATAAGGACTCGGACCCGATGACTCGAGAGACGAACTAATCATTTCTCTTTCCGGTATAAAAGAACGAAAGGACTCGAGACCCGATGACTCGAGAGACGAACTTCATTACTGTTTCTGGTACAATGTTGCACATGCGCGGTCAACACAAAATGAACGAATCACTCGCTGAGACACTCGTTACTCCCGAGTCATTTTAAAGATTCGTTCAAAAAGAACGAATCGTTCATGAACACCCATCACGTATGAGCGTGGCTTTCTCAGTATGTTTGTAAAAGTTTGATTAAGCCAATGGTATGCAGTAATATTGTTGTTCACAGTGTTATGGATGTATTAAAAAGTGTTTTACAAATGGACGGATTGTATTTAATGGTTTTATTACCGAGTGCAGCGGTTTGAGTATGTGTGTGTGCGCGCCAACAGCACGTTGTGATTATAATGGATTTAATCACTTCTTTTGATCTGTGCAGGTGAAAAATCACAGATGAATGTTTTACTTACGCTGTACTCTCTTTAATCCATCCAGGTATGGTTATATCTGTTCTGTTTCTCGTTGTATTAATATTGTATCGATTTGTTCATCTTTTAATTCAAGTTTTGATTTAAAACTAGCTGCAAGAGATTATTTTGTATGTCTAGATAAGTGTTTGTAACTATTCATTTTGCACTTAATGTCCTTGTAATGTGTTTTAGTCATTTTTGTTTTAATGTGTTATTGTGCTGCGTACTCCGATCGCTTTGAGCGTGCTGGTTGAGAGGTGAAAAATCACAGATGAATGTTTTACTTACGCTGTACTCTCTTTAATCCATCCAGCGACATCTAAGGCTTCATAATAAAATCTCCTTCAGCAACAGTTCCAGTTGTTCCTTGTAATCTGTTACACAACGCAGATTTTGAACGGTCAGCTAAAGAAGGCCGGTCACACCCAGTATGAGCGATCTACACGGGTCCTCCCTCACTCACTTACCGCCCAACAACCAGCATATGAATGTTCATTAAGAATACAGTGGATCTTAGGAAAACATACCAAGCCCTTTACTGATGGGAAAATAGTAAAAGAGTGCATGGATGCTGCATGTGAAACACTTTTAGAAGGAAAATAAAGACATGAACTAAAATAAAATATTAAACTAACCCCCCTTTCAGCTGAAACAGCCACAAGAAGAGCTGAAATGTTATCAGAGGATGATCAGTCACAACTTGATATTGAATATAGTTGTTAATGTTGAAATTAATGTATGTTCAGTTCAGGTTTAGAGATTAGGGCATTTTGCACATTTTCCTTCATTATATTACTGTCAGACATTGTTATGCCGTAGTATAGATATAAAAAGACGTTTATTTCTTTGGTCTGCCAAAAACCATCAATTCATTTTTTAGTGATTTTTAAGTATTTAATTGTCCGGACCTCGGCCAGTAAGGAGGGTTTGTTTACTGGACATCAAGCGATTTTAGTTGAAGACTCCTGGTCTAAATTAAGACTGGATTGAGATGAAGGAAAGATGGGAACATCCCAACAAAAGTTTGGGTCCCACTTTATATTGTGGCCCTAATACATCTGAACTTACATGGTAACTAGATGTGTACTTAGTATGTAACTACAGTGTAAGTACACATTGGTACATAGTTTCTACAGCTGTACTATTTGTGTAACTACACACATGTAACAACCCACTGAAAAGCTGGTCTAAGTACAAATGTGTAACATACATTGGTAACAACACTTCAGTAAGTGCACATGTGTAACAAGAATTGTGTAACTACATTTTGTAACGACAATATTTTCACAGAATTTTGTCCACTTCCTTAGTCTTCAATGTTGCAGTTAACAGTTTCGAATTCAATGACACTTTATGGAGTGCATGCCATGTATTTAATACATGACTAATGTTGAATCAATACTAAGGTTTCACATTGTTATACCAGTGTACTTACATGGTAACTCCTCAGGAACTGTCCACTCAATATAAAGTGTAAAACAGTCCCAACTTACTGTGTAATATGCAAAACCTTAACCTCTGTTTAACACTGTAAAACCAGTGTACTTACATGGTAACTCCTCAGGAACTGTCCACTCAATATAAAGTGTAAAACAGTCACACCGTACTGTGTAATATACAAAACATTAACCTCTGTTTAACACTGTAACACCAGTATACTTGCATGGTAACTCCTCAGGAACTGATCGCTTAAAATAAAGTGTAAAACAGTCCCAACTTACTGTGTAATATACAAAACCTTAACCTCTGTTTAACACTCTAACACCAGTGTACTCACATGGTAGCTCCTCAGGAACTGATCGCTTAAAATAAAGTGTAATTGTTAGGGCTATAGTTGTATACAGTCTGTGTTAGTACATGATCATTTCATAGGAACTTTTCACTTAAGAGTAATTTAACAATTGAATGAAATGCCCAAGTATCCACGTCAGTCGTGACAGTTTATTAACACATATATGACACTCAACAATGTAACAGATTCTAAAGTAAAATGTCCGCACAATGTCCTTTGAACATCCTTAAATAAAAAATAGAAAAAAAACTTTTGTTTTGAAATCAAACAAGAATTGACATGAATTACAAAATGTGCCTTAACAATAAAATTTAAACATAATGAAATGGGCAACTTAGAGTATCTGTGTATCTTTCTATCTTAACTTATACTGTATGTTATTGGCAGCAGTTTACGCTTTTTTTGGCATTTTCAATGGTCGACTTGAGGTCTGCTGTCAGAGACTGCAGGCACCGTTTTGCAAAGTCAAGGAGTTTCTCCTCCTTGGCTCTGAACTTTGGGATGGTTCGGTAAAACTCTGGATCAACAAGCTGTATTTCAGCCACAACAGCTGTTATTGCGAGTGTATTTCGGTCAACCCCAACTTTGGTGCATGCCTTACTGATGCTTCCTTCTTTTTTGAAGGCACGAAAAACTTTAATGTACC
>NC_079906.1:14639017-14646248 GCF_024868665.1 Triplophysa rosa | reverse complement strand
TTTCCACATTTAAAAATATGTATTACAGTAGTCAAAACCATAACACATACCGTAGCCTAATCATGCAAGGATCGTATATTTATTCGTTTAGAATTCCACCTTGCATATTAAATTTCTGTTTCATGTGAAGTTGGTGCATTATTCATTATAGTTTTGTAATAAAATCCATACACAGTCTGCGTAACGCAGACACGTTTAGGTTTGTTTACAAAGCAAACATATACAAACAAATGTAAACTTTTTGTTTTGGTGTGCGAATAAACTCTTTATTTTTGAACGTCATCTCATACCTGCAACACCCCTATGCTATAGGATGGGTAACGTTTTGAATATCACAGCTTGGTGTAACCAGTAGGACTGGAGCTTTGATCTTGTCCGTCACAGATGAGGTAATTACTATAATTGCGCATCCTTACCTTTGTCCAAAGAAGGCGGAGTGTTCATGTGTTCTGCAAATTTAGGGCCCCAACATGCGTAAAACCAAACGAATTCTATTTGGCCTCTGAGCAAAGCTGATGGGCTCCATCTCGCTGCCAATGACGGCAGTGTAACGTAAGACGGTAGTTAAGTAATCGCCGTAATTAATCATTCTGTAAAAAAGAGCGCTGATGGCTACTGAAAGGAGACACTCGCCTCCGAGCGCTCGTTTTTAAACAGTCGGTCACCGGAGAACTTCATCAAAACGTTACTCGAGAATATGGGAAGTGTTCAGTCGGTGTGCTATTCTGAAACCTGTAACTTCATAGTGGTGGACAACCCGAGAGGTGTATCTTGATTGACAGCTCTCAAAGAAGTATGGAAAGACAGTCATGATTGAACAGAGTAAAGACCAGCAATGAAGCTGTGTAAATGTTTTTTCAACACTGCAGTTACAGTTTTAATGTGACCAGTTGACCAGTGACAACTGTTTGCTATGCTGTCTATAGCCTATGGGCTGAAGTAAATATGAACACTACAGTATTTCAGTGTTCATGTGCGGTTGATGGTGCATCATGGTGTTCCATGCAGTTGATAGGGGGTGTTTTGATGATGTGTGGTTGTAAAAATTAATTAGCCTATATATTTAAGGTTTTAGATTACTTTAAGTTGTTAATCTGCAGTGATGTTGAAAAGAATTCAGTTTATATACTGTACAGTGGGTGGAGACAAAGAATTACCTCACACAAAAGTTGTTTTCTTCATGTGTTATACAAACAAACACACGATTTTAAAGTTTGAGTGCAAATTGTACTTGAATTTTTGTTTGGGTTGTCTTTGCACCAGTAGAACCCAACACCTTGGATAAAATGACATACAATTATCGGCCAATAAGTTCCATGTACAGTGGGTAATTTTTGGATTCTCCTATGCAGTTGCTATAGGGTGTTATGTGTCAAAATGTCAAAAGAGTCCATATTCAATAGTTTGTGGTATTTTGATCTTCATGAAGCTCCTTTAATGTATATAGATTGTAGACATTTTGATGGTGTAATTGTCCAATAGGCAAAAATATTAAACTCGTCTGCTTAAAATACAGCACACTTCTCATTAACAAACTGCACGAGTTTGAGTTACATTTATGTCCTTGTAGCATTTATGGCAAATAATGCACTGGGGCTTAATATAAAATATTATCATTTTGGTATTGGATAGACATAGCCTCTATTCCACTAAATATATATATATATATATATATATATATATATATATATATTACATATTCCACTATGAACCATCAGCTGCTCCGACTCCCATAATAACATTTTGGGCCTTCGGTCAGATAGCATTGCACAGATACAATCAAACAGATACAAAGGCCATTAGTTTCCATTAAAACCATTAAATCTATTTGCATATCTGTAATGGTTTGTATTGTTTTTTCAGCAGGGATAGCAAAAGCAGAGAACATTATACACTACAAAAACTAAGTTAAAAGAAGCCGACTAACCTCAAAAATGTAAAATGTACACAGATGTGTCAAAGATGTATTCCTTGGAAGAAAAGGAATGAATCACATACAATCAGCCAATAACAAATCACCACAGTGCTCACAGTTTATCTAGCCACTAGATGTCCCTGCAAGTCTTGTTATAATAATCCAAGACTGGGGTTGAGACAGGAAAAATACTACTGCTTAGAAAATATTAACATAATTCGTGTCAAAAGGTGTCAATCACCACATCATTGAAGTTACAAAATATGCGTGTGGTGAGTGTTGTAGGGCTGCCAGTTGCTTACGTTAGTATTCATCAATGTTAATTTATGTAATTGTCAGATTTTGGATTTTAGGATTAAATGATCTATATGACTTTAATTTCTTCTATCATATCTTATTGTTGCACATGCAGCTGCGAACATTATTAACAAAATTAATTAAAAACAATCCAAATGAGAGATAATGACATATTGAAAGTTATTTTCATAGTTTAAACACGCAAACACAAAAAAACCTTAAGCAAATTAAATTCTCTATTTGTGGAGTACTTTGAGAACATTCTGTGCTGCATGTCTTTCTGGAGCCCCCTCACAAAACCCATAAAACACTGCCCCTGGTGGGAAAGGCAGAACGTGGCACAGGAAAAGAAAAAGATGTTAAATTGTAAACATCTGCATTCCATCTTTGTGCATGCAAAATGTGCTTTTGAAAAATGTGGTATATAGCTGCAATAGTTACTGTCTTATGCACCCTTTTTGTTGTTATTAAAAGAACAGATTTCAAGTTTTGTGCATCATGTAGAATGACAGTGCCCTGACGTTTCCAAACAGTTCGTCACTACTGACAAGTAATTCTAGCATGACCACATGCTGGGTTTTGATTTAACTTCAAACAAAGCAAACATACCACATAAGTTCACCACAGTGAAGCGACAGACTGGCAAAATGTAATACTCTCCCTTTAATGCCAATAAAAAATGTCATTCCTCAGTAAGAATGATTTTCTGGGTTAAACTGCTTTTCAGCGTAAACTAAATGTTTTGACAGATCGTTTTTTAAAAATGTCTGGAGGTTTTGAAGCGTTTCCATTTTTGGTGCATTTGGAGTATAAAAAGCAACACGCCCTGACTCATGCTTGATAAATTAAGACATTTCTATTGTTTATGTGCCCCAGGGTGTATATTCAGTGCTTGATTTCATTTCACTTGCTGTTGTTGCAGTGCTCTAATGTAGTGCTGTAAGTGCCACAAACATAGATTAAGTGCTGCATTGTCATGAGTTTAAAGTGATAGTTCACCCCAAAATAAAAATTCTGTCGCACCCTCTTGTCATTTCAAACCTGTGTGACTTTCTTTCTTCCGCAGAACACAAAAGAAGATATTTTGAAGAATGTTGTTAACTGGACCCCATTTAAGTAAATGATGACAGAATTTTCATTTTTGGGTGAGCTATAACTTTAAAGCCGGCTGAGATGCTTAAGATAAGAAGATAAGGAGGACGCTTGAGAAATCCTCTCTCCAGTTTCAGGGAGATGCCAGCGATTTAACAGATAAGAAAACATTATCTCTCATTATGGCTTGTGTCTGTCTCCCCTGCGGCTGAATCTCATTGCTGCTGAGCTGACTTCACATTCACTTTGTATGCAAACCGAGTGTTAATAATGCTGTTGAAACTGACATTTGTGACTTCTTGGTGACTGTGTGGGCAGGACAATTATGAGTCAGTGTCTATGCACTTTTACCCCTGGTACTAGGGCTGTGCAAAAATATCGATACATGTAACTATCGCAATTTTTTTCCCGATAGTGTATCGATAGTGATACCTCTACTATCAATAATTTTTTTTTAAATAATGTCATACACATACGGCCAAACCTAAGTGGAAGCGTGCATGGCGAAAAATATAAGAACGCTTGGAGCTCTCAGAGCTGATGTGTGGGTGTGCTTTGGTTTTCAAAATAAGTAACGGAGTAATGAGTTGTATAAAATAATGCTGTTTGTAGGCTTTGCAAGTTATGACACACGTCACTTGGCTACCTCAGTGTATTAGACAAAAAGTTTATTAAGAAAAGTAACAATGACATTTATTGTGCTTTCACGGATGTGACACCAGCACATTTACAGCACGGATGAACCAGAGGTTTTATACTGCCCATGTTCATTGTTTTAACTGTAATNGAAAAGTAACAATGACATTTATTGTGCTTTCACGGATGTGACACCAGCACATTTACAGCACGGATGAACCAGAGGTTTTATACTGCCCATGTTCATTGTTTTATCTGTAATGCACCACAACAGCCAAGTGACTTGCGTGAGCCACCTTATTCCCCTGTGCTACCCACTTGAGGGGCGCAATCCACAGTTTGAGATCCTAAACCTCTGATCTAAAGGTCCATGCATCACACATCATGGCCACTCTACAGAGGTAAGGGATGTTTTTACACTTATCCTTACAGAAAACCTCGGCGGTGCACAGCATGTTGTATTTCTAGCTCTACTTTTTACATTTTCTATTTAAAGTGTTGCGATATATCGCAAATGTGCATCGTATCGAAATACATAGCAATATATTGTATCGTGACCCATCTATCGTGATATGTATCGTATCGGGAGGCGCTTGCCAATACACAGCCCTACCTGGTACCCGTATCTACTATCCCAAATGTTGTCACGAACGGTGAGGGAACAAGGACAGAGCACCCAGGTGCAGACAGCAGGTAAGGGGTTAACAAGACTTTAATAAAATAAAACAAAGACAAAACAAAAACCCACGGGGGGGGTAAAACAAGAACAAGGATATAACAGGACACAGGAACAAGGACTAACTACACCTAACAAGACTAAAGATAACATTTACCATTCAATAAAAATAACTAAACTAGACTAACAGAGACAGGCACTCACCCACATGAAACGAATGACAATGAACCAGCACAAGACAGAAAACACAAGGGCATTATAAGGGATCAAAATCAAGAGGGGACAGGTGTGGGGCATGAAATCATAATGAGCACTAACAGGAAACACAAACAAGAGGGCAGGAACAATGACGAGACCGAAGAGTATGGAAGGCCATCAGTGCCAAAATGCCCCTCCACATGAAACAAGAGGTTCTGTCATGATTCTGCCACTAGATCAAGAAAAGCAAGACAAGATGGGGCAGAACCATGACAAATGTAGCCTTCATGATGAGTTATTTATACGCTGAGGAAAAACCATGACATCACTGTAACTTCTATTGTTTATCTAAATAAGCAATAAGATTAAATCAAACGAAAATGGAGAACCGTTTCATACCGCACGCATAAGCAGAGCGTACACTGTAAAAAATGTCAGTAGATTTAACAGTAAAATACCGTATAAATGCTACAGTATAAAACCGTATTTCATAAAACATGCGAAACCAGTAGAATTTACAGTGGAAAGCTGTAATTAGTTTTACGGAGTAAGACCGTACATTTAACAGGTAAAAACATATGAAAATACGGTTTATTGGAGTAAAACATTACAGTACACTGTATTATTTGCCGTAAAAAAAGAACGTCTTAAAAATATTCTTATTACAAATAGGCTACATAAACATATCTGACTCCCCTGTGCAGTGTGCACTTAAACCAGTTTTAATATGTGTTATAAAATCATCTTTTTCTGTGTAAAGTTGTAATATAATGACTTCTATACATTGTTTATCTTAAATTGTCTGCCTAAACCCCCCAAAAAATTTCACCTTGACATTTGTCACTTTTGATAATTTAAATATTGTTTTTATGTAATTAGCAGCAGTGGTGTAAAGTATTGGAGTAAATGTACTTAGTTACTTTACTTAAGTATCTTTTTGGCTACTTTGTAGTTGTACTGAGTATTAAAGATATTAGCAACTTTTACTCTCTACTTAACTACATTTTTGAACAAGTATATGTACTCTTTACTCCACTACATTTGTAATGACTAATGCAATTACACATTACATTTTGCATGACACCTATCTTATAATTAATATTGCCATTTACAGGGCAATGAAGGTACTACAATCTTGTGGATTTTGCCCTAACTTACAAAAACTTGTCAACATGGCTTCTTTATATGAATATGAGTGCAGTATCAGGTAGATGTCAATCGCTGGCGGTTTATACACGGTTAGCCCTTACCCGCTATTTCTACAGTAATATATTGGCAACACTGTTGCCAGCTAGTTACTGTAGGTCACACATCTACAAAAGCTCTTATTTTTAAAACTAACTCTTCCTAAATGTGCTCTAAACATGTTTGCTCAAAATTTGACCATATGGTGGGACTATTGCCATGAAGTGATGTAAACCAGTAAAAAGAATGTATAGTATTTCAATTTTCAAAAGTGCTCTCACACTATATAGACAAAATATTAACCTATAGAATGAGTCGGACACAGAGAAATGAACAATCCACATATGAATCTCAACAATGGTGACAATCAACTGAACAGCTTCATGCTGCAATGCATGCTGGGTACATAGTACAAAACTCATTCATGATTGTTTGTCACCATTGATGAGGTTTGTATGTCAAGTGTCTAACTGTGTCTCAATTGCAAAGAAAGATTTTCTGACAGAGATCTTTCCATTATAACATGTAATCACTTTACCAAACATATCTTAATAAATCTTAAATGCTATATTATTATTATTTAATGATTGAATTCTTTCAGATGTATCTTCAGTTACTAAGCAAACATAAAGTTGCGGTTCCTGTAAAGTCCCTTTCAGTGTTATTGTATAAGTGTACATTTTAAAGCTACAAGAAAGTCAAAGAGTCCAACCAAAGCAAACACTGATCGCCATAATGGTGACTTAAAACATAATTGAACCACTATGAACTGAGTTAATCTCAATAAGATCTTACACAGATGACAGAAATAAAGTGAAAGTGGTGTCTGTAATATGTGAAGATGTTATTGATGTTTGTGTTTAATTCTCCTCTGGTGAAATCTTGACAGATTTATTGTGTTCATCTGTTATTTACACTTGTTCATCTAAGACTGTGTGACTTAAGTGCGTTAATACAAACAGCCATTGCAGTAGTTTACTGTAAAACACCTACAGTAACTAGCGGCAACAGTGTTGCCAAATATATTACTGTAGAAATGGCAGGTAAGGGCTAACAGTGTATGTGAAATGAGGACATGACTGCAGCTGGCCATGAGGCCCAAACCAGCATGTCCAGTGCAAAAAGGCTTTGACTTTTTAATTTACTTAACATTATTTATTTATCCGTTATATTGAAGAGACCTTTTTGAAGGAGTTTGGTTTACTTATGAGCATTGAGCTTAAATGAGACTT